>NC_134806.1:23441978-23449478 GCF_046742065.1 Oratosquilla oratoria
AGGCAAGCCCCATCCCAGCAATTTTCCTATTCTCATGGAAATGTGGGCAGGGGTTAAGCCACAGGAGTCTGACAAAGTGAATGTGGCGAAGGGTTCGTTATCTCTGTTCTGGAAGTAAGCCGTCAACAGCAACAACAACAACATCAAAGCCCTCTACACCAAGTGCCATGGTACTGAAGAGTTATACATGGTTCCAAATGAAGAGAAACGATCTCAATGGCGGCCAACTCGATCGGAAGAAACGCTCAGATTTGTTCAACTCGGCTTCGTCTTACTTTCCGCCTCTGTCTGGGTAAATGGACCTCATCCGTTACGTCTCCGTTGGCCATGAAAGCTCAGGAGAGGTTCCGCCTGCCCAAAGAGAAAGGAAAGAGGAGTCTCAATTGTGAGATAAATCGATAAAGTTTTACATAATGGTGGACCTCACGCCGGCAGAGCTGTTATCCCCTCCGGATGCGCTCGTTGGATGGGATCGTCTCTATGAATGGGTTTAGCTGTTGGTGAAGTACGGGTTCCAAGGCGTCAATGACTAGAGCGATTGGGGCAAGAACCAATCTCGTCCTCTAACACACACAGACCCAAATCAGTTCCCAGTAATTTGTCTATTTGTTTGTTTGATTGTTTATTTGTTTTTTGCTCATTTGCTTGTGCCCTTGTTTGCTTCTTCACTTGCTTCATCGCTTCTTTGCTTGTCATTGCTTCTTTGCCCGCTTACTTGCTGCCTTGCTAACCTCCTCACTTGTTTACTTGCTAAATTGGCAGCTACATTGTTTGTATGCTTGCTACTTTGCTTACTTGTATACTTGCTAAATTGGTAGCTAGATTGTTTGCATACTTACTACTTTGCTTGCTTCTTTACTTGCTAGCTTGCTTGTTGCTTGCTATTTTGCTTGCTTCATTGTTTGTTTACGTGCTTGTTACTTAACTAGCTTATTTTCTTGCTAGCTTGCTTGTTGCTTGCTTGCTTGTTTGTTTGCTTGCTTGCTTCCTTGCTTGCTTGTTTGCTTGCTTGCTTGCTACTTTATTTTTTGTTTTGCTGTTTTGCTTGCTTGCTTGCTACTTTATTTTTTGTTTTGCTGTTTTGCTTGCTTGCTTACTTGCTTGCTACTTTGCTTTCTTGCTTGCTTGTCCGCATGCTTGCTACTTTCCTTGCTTGTTTGCTTGTAAGCTCACTTGTTTCTTGCTTGTTTGCATGCTACTTTGCTTGTTTGTTATTTTGCTTGTTTGTTTGCTTGCTTGCTTGCATGCTTCATATTTTGTGTGCTTATTTGCTTGCTAGCTTGATTGTTGCTTGCCTATTTGCTTGGTTGCTTGTTACTTTACTTGTTTTTTGATTGCTTGTTAACATGCTACCTTGCTTTCTTGTTTGTTTGACGGCTTGATTGTTAGCAAATAGCTGAATAATTGATAAGAAGATTTCAGAAAAAGTAGACAATGCTTCCTTTATGGTTTTACTCCTGTTTAGGCGCAATCGGGTCAGGGTCATAAATGTGAAGATTATTTTTCGGTTGTGGCCTCCTCAAATATTATTTAATGTAGCCTACCTTAAACCAACATCAAAATTATTTTTGTGATATTCACAACCATACCCATTACGTCAGTGAAAAATATAGTCTGAAAAATCTGTAAAGTTAAAAAAAAAATCACTTAATTTAGTTGTGAAATGTACCTTCTGCTGACCAAAAGCAGTTAACAATATTTCTATTTTATTTTTATCTGGGCAGCAATATTTTCTTTCTTTTTCCTGCCTACCAAGGAACACATTCATTTACCTGTTAGGACAAAGGAACCTCTAAAAATTAACGTTTCTACTGCTATTGGCAAAGAGTAATGCATATTTGAATTAGCTGCCGCCAGGCAATTTTATTCAACCAAAGAAAACTGCGAAAGGGTTAAGTCTATCGTGATTTATCCGTTCAAAAATGCTGATGACTTCTACGTTTGTTCTGACTACTCCCATCAAATATTTTGTAACAGAGGGAATTCTAAAAAAAAAAAAAAAAAAAAAAAATATTGATGTATCAAAATATACAGTTTCAATACAATACTGTACATGTTTTGGCTGGAGGTCACCAGCCTCTGAAATTAACACTAAAATCTATCAATAGTTCAACAATAAAAGGCTTTCGAAAAAGAGAATCGACAGAAATTAAAATGATAAAAGAAATATTCTTGTAAGCCGTAAGTCGTCGTCACTCAAAAAAAAAAAAAAAAAAAAAAAAAAAAAAAAATATATATATATATATATATATATATGTATGTATATAAACCACATTAGCATTTAGATGATCATAGGCACAGGATATAGATTTCAAATGATTATGGCAAAGAAACCAGTAGTTTTGGATCAACATGACAGTATTATTTACCACATCCTTTACACTGAATGTGACCTGTCTTAGGAAAGCAGTCGAGGAATTGTAACTAAAACACAACAGTGTGTCAAATTTTACAAAAAATAAAACAGGAATTCATTCATAACACTTTGATATGATAGGAGATTTACCAGTTAGTACATCCCGGAATCAAAATCAAAACGTTGGTTAACAAATTCGGTTGTACAAGCATATTACCTTTTGCCTTGACATATCCAGGAAGGAAATAAGTAATACCACAGGAATCTTTTCCTCTGATCGTCTGTCTTCATATGCAGGATTCGTAATATCCTATACTTATTTGTAGCATTTTATGACTTACATTTTCAATTCTTTTTCATTTTTTTTTTCGCTTCCTATTACCATTCTATCATTCTTACTGTCAACTGCTACTTGTTCTTTTTCGTAGTCATTTGGTCCCATATCACACTTCTTGCCAACACTTCTCCACTTTCCCACACATTTTCCCTCGCCTCTTCCCTTTACCTTTGTTTCTCCAGATCTTTTGATATCCCTTACGACGTGTCGCTTCATCTTTTTTTTTCCAGCCTATCTTCTTCTTCTAACCTCTCAATAATCATCGTTTCCCTTTGCTACTGTGAGGCCTTCCCTCGCCCCTTCCCCCTGTAATCGAATGTCTTTATTCTCGATCTCGACACTAGCGTTCTCTTTCTTCTTTTTCTTGTTCACTTCTTGCCAACCCACCCCAATGAACATTTCTTTTTAGTTCTGATCAAATTTCAGGTTTTCTTTCATATTTATGTATTTCTAATTTGTTCGTCCAAAATGTATTAGGTCTTGTGTTTCTGCTCAAGCAAACAATTTCTTTTAACTCAAGTTTATCTCCTCGTTTTCTTGTTGGGCTTTGCAACCTCAAACATGTTTTTAACTGCTGGAGTTTTTATTGCCTTCTCTGCAAGCGAATGTGCGTGCGTGTGTGCGTGCGTGTGTTTATGCGTGTGTGTGTGTGTGTGTGTGTGTGTGTGTGTGTGTGTGTGTGTGTGTGTGTGTGTGTGTGTGTGTGTGCGCGCGTGTGTGTGTGAGATTCACCTTGGATCACGTGTTGGACTCGTGATCAACAGCTATTTCCCTCCCGGAAGAGAGCTCAGAGCTCATATATGACCGATCTATGGGTAATGATGTGACATTACACGCACACACACACACCCAACTCCCCGCCCACGAGAGTTGGAGTAACGACTCGTAGCTCAGCAATACTGAAATTATTTCAGTCCTGGGCAGGATTCGAACTTGGACCGCCCTAGAGGCGGCCGCGAACGCTATCACTGCGCCGTCGAGTCGTGTGTGATTCACCATGGCCTTGGATAACATGTCGGACTTGTGATCGACAGCTATTTCCCTCTCGGAAGAGAGCTCAGAGTTCATATATGACCGATGTATGGATAATGCTGTGACCTTACACGCACGCACACACCCAACTCCCCGCCCACTAGAGTTGGAGTAACGACTGGCAGCGCAGCGATACTGAAATTATTTTAGCCCTGGGCTGGATTCGAACCCGAACCTACGTAGTGGCAGTCGGGAACTCTACCAACCGCACCATCGAGAGAGAGAGGAAGAGAGAGAGAGAGAGAGAGAGAGAGAGAGAGAGAGAGAGAGAGAGAGAGAGAGAGAGAGAGAGAGAGAGAGAGAGAGAGAGTGTGTGTGTGTGTGTGTGTGTGTGTGTGTGTGTGTGTGTGTGTGTGTGTGTGTGTGTGTGTGTGTGTGTGTGTGTGTGTGTGTGTGTGTGTGTGTGTGTGTGTGTGTGTGTGTGTGTCTGTGCGTGCGTGTGTGCGTGCGTGTGTGGGGGGGGCCTGTGTCTATATATCTGTGTGTACCGTATGTGTTTGTGGGTGGTAAATGAGTAGATGAGATAACAGGAAATTTGATGAAGGCATCCTTTTTTTTCGGAGGGTAACAAGTTTCATTTTCTTTCTTCTATGCTCATATTCTTTTTATGAAAATCACTGTCAATAAATAACACCAGATGCAGATAATGATAACGTTACTTTATTCGTTATCACAAAATTAGTATGTCACTCATTGAATAGAGATGTATCTTTATCGTCCTATGTAAATGACGACAAATTAGTCTGTTTCCGGAGGGTAATCAGTTTCACATATAATTTTGTCTTACACCAACTAAGCCTAACGCAACATAACCTAGGACCCATCTTACCTTGGGAAATGTATATGAATACAACCATTACAGACAAACTTAATTTCAACGATAATTATTCGTCATTTGTAAAGGACGACAAAATTAGATCGTTCTCAGACGGAAACTGGGTAGTGGAAGAAATGGATGTTGGGAAATAGTGCATTTCCGACAGGGGTCGGACCTCAAAATTATATAATTTATTTTTCTTTTCTATTCTGTATTATTATTTATCTCTTATATATATATATTTTACTTAAGAAAAAGCAGATATGAGGGAAAAATTATGAAAGAACAACTATTCGAAAAATAAATGTCAATAACATCAGGTGTTAAAGTAAATCACATGGAAATGCTTTGTCTACAGTCTCCCTTGATGGAGTTAATTTAACGTATACATGCAATGTCGCTAAGTTTTCCGTATGCATAAATGAAATTACAAGACTTTATCATATAAATTGAGCTAAGAAAAACTGGGATTAAAAGACAAAAATAAGAGAAGGAAAGCAGCAACATATAATAAGCAAATGGTAAAACAATGGGAAACAACGAAAAATAATTACAATTACTTTTGGAATGATATCTGAAAGTAAAGTATCAAAAATGAGAGATGAAAATTACTTGAATTTTCCTTCAAAGAAGATAACCTAAACGTAGTAACTGTGGCTATATATAATTGATATGCCTGTAATAATGTATAGAGGAGTGGTATGGGAAATAGGAGACAGACTAAGAAATGGAAAAGGGTAGCAAGAATGTTTCAGGAACTGTGTACTGGAGTGAGGGTTTCAATTAGGTAGGATGATAAAGCCCATAGAGGAGGTGATTCCTCTGTATGCGAACCAAATTGCAGACGCTATAAATAGCATATTAGATAGAAGTGAGAATGATGAGAGTGGACGTTTGTGGAGTGTGTGAAGTGTTACGAGAATGAACCGAATACCAGACGGGGAAATGAAAAACTAGGCATACGAAGGCAAATGAAAAAGTAAATACATACATACATACACCAAAGGCTTTTTTCTCCTTACGCGGGAGGTAGCCAAAAAAGAAGAAGAAGAAAAAAAAAGCCTTAGAAAACACACACCCATTCTATCCCCTACATACTCCACTCCCCTCTACCCTCTTCCCTCCCTCTTATCTTGTCACCTCCTGGATGACGGGTCATCCCTGCATCTTGTCCACTGCCCTGGGTCAGAAGCAGTGTCGCAAGACACAGCACATCCACAGCAAGGCCGCTTCATTAATTTGGCGACCCCCCTCTCCATCCTCTCCGTAAATAAAAGATAAATAAACAAGTAAGTAAACAATAATAAAGAAAACCAAATAGAATTAATCGAAATTAAATTAGATAAAAAAAATAAGATAACAAAATGAGGTGAAATAAGTTAAATCAAAGTAAAATAATATTAGGAAATAAAACAAAAATAAAATAAAATAGAATATAAGATAGAATAGAACAAAATAAGATAAAAAAAAATAAAAGATAAATCGTCTTTGAAGAATTGGAATAGAAATATATAGTGAAGAGGAATTAAATCTTAACCTATATATGGAGGAAACTGTTTTTATAAACCTATTTCTGCCAGCACCCAGGTAGTTTTAATCCAGAAGAAGAATCCCACTCACCGTTTAAAAGCTACTGGATGCCTCGGCTATTCTATTTCAAGTATACCTATTAGAATGATTGTGACTTATGACATTTGCAATATTGTGTCTTTATCTTTTGTTTGTCCAATAAGGGTAATAAAACGAATACTGTCCCGCGTAGTATTTCACTATTAAGGTTCTTACAATATAGATCAATGAGGCTGTTAAACTGCAGTTACATAGTAAATAGAATGTCACTGGAAGATGCAATTGGCTGCCTCGCGTGTAAGCCACTAAGGCCGGCCACACACGTGCAGTTTAAACTGACAGTTACAACTGTTCAATTATAGCTGTCAAATGAAACTGCACGTGTATGGGTATTTCAGTGATACCGAGATGTCCACACACGTACAGTTTCAACTGATAGTTATAACTGAACAGTTGTAACTGTCAGTTTAAACTGCACGTGTGAGGCCGGCCTAACTCCGTAGCCACGGAGCGCTTGAGTTGTTGTTGACCTTGCTGTCCTATTCTATCCGTATCTAACACTAAACGATTTCGTTCAATTTAATGGAATATTTCGCCAATCAACTTTACCAACCAAAAGTTGCATGTAATCTCAACTAAAACGTCTTGATTAAACCCATGCAGTCAATTTTGATGAATCTCTTACCAAAGTAATTTTGATACAGCTAATGCCAAACACTTTCATTTGACTCATAGGGAACCCCTCGCTCCTAATTAGAGTAACATTAGATTAGCTACAACGCTTTCATTAAAACCATATGTTCAATGATAACGAATACTACACTTTTGGAATGCTGTTTGGTATAAAGATAGACAATTTCCTTTACTTTAGAGAAATCCCTCGCCTATAGTTGGGCAACACAATTAATATGTGATTTGTTACTGAGAGAAAGGACCTTAGGAAAACATTATTGAAAGATAATACTAGGAAAATTACATTCAGAGTGAGAAAACTTACAGAGGAATAAGAAGAGCAGTTGAAGTAATGAAAAGATATATGGAGTGAATTGTGTACACGAATGGTGAGAAAAAAAGAGAGGAAAAAATAGATAGGTTCTGATTCCAGACACCATGTGAATGAAAATATAATCAATAGGAAAAGAAAAGAACAAGATTAATGTGGCAAGACTTTCTTTTCATTTTTAAGGGTTAATTTTAGGTGTCCTTCTCTCTCTCTCTCTCTCTCTCTCTCTTTCTTTCTTCCTTTCTCTCTCTCTCTCTCTCTCTCTCTCTCTGTTTCATTCGTTATTTTAGGAATAGTATACCCGTACCTACACTCTTTTTATGTTTTTGTTCCAGGCTGCAAGGATCCTCGCCCCAGGGAGTACAGTTTGGCAACCTTACAGACAG
>NC_134806.1:23454478-23479478 GCF_046742065.1 Oratosquilla oratoria
GTAGAAGTCGGTGAATCTGTTGCAAATAGCGATCACAACTTAGTCAGATTCAAACTCCTAAACAATTTTAGAATAGATACTTGTGCTTCTAAAATACCCGATTTCAGTAAAGCTCAGTTCATAGAACTACGTCAGGAGCTTCAGCTTACAGATTGGGAGGCAAAATTAAACGAAAGACCTGTAGATCAGATGTGGGAAATATTTCAAAATACGCTCACTAAGATGATTCAAACTTACATTCCTTTTAAGGACAGACGTCCCCCAAATCAGGCTCGCCCAAAGTGGCTCGACAAAGAAACTGAAAAAAGTATTGCTAAAAAGAGACAGGCTTATAAGAAATATAAGTGCTCGGGTGCATCTAATGACTATGAAAGTTATGTATCAATACAGAGAGATTTAAAAAAGACAATAAGAAAAAGAAAACGACAATACGAAATGAACATCGCTGAGAAATCCAAAGAGAATCCCAAAGGATTCTATAGTTACATTAGAGATAAAAAGGTTGTTAGGAATCACATTGGTCCACTATTATCTGCTGACGGTCAACTTGAATATTCAAATGAAGGAATGTGTAATCTCTTAAACAATTATTTTAGCTCGGTATTCGTAAACGAAACACCTCAAAGTGAATTCCAAACTGAAACCTGTGAAAAGTCTGGGGTAAACTTACTCACTACGGTAAATATAACAAAAGAAACAATTAAAAGGTGTATAGACAAACTCAAAGTTAATAAAACACCAGGGCCTGACGGTTGGCATCCAAGAATCTTAAAGGAAATGAAAAATGAGATTGTTGTTCCATTAGAAATTATTTTCAAGAAATCCATCATATCCGGAGATGTCCCAAGAGAATGGAAGCTAGCTAACGTTACTCCCATATTCAAAAAAGGTGACAAAAAGAAACCAAATAACTATAGGCCTATTAGTTTGACTTCGATCGTAGGAAAAATAATGGAAACTATCATCAGAGATGCTATCGAATATCATTTAGAAAGTAACCGTTTGATAAATGATAGCCAACATGGTTTCAGACGGAAACGTTCTTGCGTGACTAACTTACTCGAATTCTACAACACAGTTGTCTCGAATTATGACAAAAGAAACAATATAGATTTAATATATCTAGACTTTGCAAAAGCTTTTGATACCGTCCCACACGAAAGACTACTTACTAAATTAGCTTTGCATGGAATAAGTGGTAGCCTATTAGGTTGGACTAGTAATTGGTTGAAAGGTCGAAAACAGAGAGTTGTTTTAAATGGAAAAACTTCTGGATGGAAAAGTGTTGCAAGTGGAGTTCCTCAGGGTTCCGTTCTTGGGCCACTTCTATTCATAGTATATATAAATGATATAGACCATGGACTAAAATCTACTGTTTCCAAATTTGCTGATGATACAAAACTGTGCGGAGTGGCAAATGATCACTCAAACCAATTAGATATTCAAGAAGATTTAGATAAATTACAGCAATGGTCTGAAAAGTGGCTAATGAAATTTAATACAAGTAAATGCAAGGTAATGCACATAGGTAAAAATAACAGTAAGTACGATTACAAGTTATTTGGAAATTCGTTAACAAAAGTGGATAGTGAAAAAGATCTCGGCGTAATTATCAGTAACGACCTCAAATCATCCAAGCAGTGTATTTCAGCCTCTGAGAAAGCAAATAAGATTCTGGGATTGATTGCGCGATCTTTTGATTTCAAAAGTCCATCACTCATTAACAAGCTATATAAATCGTTAGTTCGTCCACATTTGGAATATGCTGTTTCCGTATGGTCACCGAATCTCATTAAAGACATTGACAGACTGGAAAAAGTACAACGGCGAGCCACAAAACTGATTCCAAATATCAAAAATAAATCATACGAAAATCGACTAAAGCACATGAATCTGTTTTCCCTAAAAAAGCGTAGACTCAGAGGTGACTTGATACAGGTCTTTAAGATTTTAAAGGGAATTGACAACATCAAAAGTGACCAAATTTTCACATTGAATGAGAATCAGACAAGAAACAATGGTCTCAAACTGTCCGGAAATAGATTCAATTTGGAAGTAGGTAGAAACAACTTTGCCAACCGTGTAGTTAATGAATGGAATAAACTTCCTGCACAGGTAGTGCAATGTAGTTCAGTTCGAAGCTTTAAGAATCATTTAGATAAATACCTAAGTAAGATGCTGTAATTATTATAATTTATGTTATATTATTTGTTTTTGTTGTTATAATTTGTCTGTCTGATTTTCATTTATTATTAGTTATATCTCAATTTATTATCAATTACTATTTACCTGTTTGTTTGTTATTCAACTATACCAATGCATTTATTTATGTATTTTAATTGTTATTTACATTGTTATAGTTTTAATTTATTATTAATATGATTTTTTTTTATTTTTTTTTATTTTTTTTTTTTTTTGCATCCGACCTAGATATGGATCAAAAGGTCTCCTGTCGGCATGCTTTGCCTTTGTAATCCTTTGTAATCATTGATATCTCCATTCTCCTCTGTGCAGTCCTTATCTTTGTTTCCACCACCCTCGTCAGCTTCCAAGTCTCACACCCGTAAATTATTACTGGTAGAATGCATTGATTGTAAAATTCACGCTTCAAACATAAAGGTAGAGAGCCTCTCAGGATTTTATTATACTTACCAAACACTTTCCAACCAATTGTATTGCGTCTTTTTATTTCATTATCATGATCTTTCGTCATTTTCACCATCTGGCCTAAATAATTATACTCTTCAACTTTTTCAAGACTCTTATCATCTGTTATAATCTCTTTACTTTGATATATATATATATATATATATATATATATATATATATATATATATATATATATATATATATATATATATATACAAGGACACAGACACACATATGTATATATATAGATATATATATATATATACATGTATATGCGTATGTATGTATATATATATGAATATATATATATATATATATATATATATATATATACATGATTTCAAGAAGTCTACAGCGACAATGGCGTTCTTGAGCTTATATTGAAGCTTTAATTTGTCTCGTGCAACAAGTTTCTGTGTTGGTTCCAAATAGCTGAGAAGGTGTCCAAAAGACATTTGGTGCGGTTTTCTCTTTTTTTATTTTCTCCAATACGTATTTCGACCTTACTCGGTCATCCTCAGGGAGGGAGTTACAATGTTAATAATAATAATGATAATTGAAGATAGGTAAGTAAGAAGTGTGGGAGCAAGGGGGGGGGGATGGGGGGAGGTGAAGGTAAAGGTTAGAAAGTGAAAGAAGTGTAAGTGTGAAGGTGTGGGGCGGACCCACTTGCATGGTATATTAATAATCTGTGCGGTCATCCTATCTATGCTCTAGACAAAAGTTTCCCTATCGAGCTAAACATATTTATGATGTGAAGGAAGGACTCATTTCTTGTTATTCATTTTGTATTGACTTTAAGTTTGTATAGCGAGGTATTATTTCTGATGTTACTTTTATGTTTTAGTATAAGTCCTTCCTTCATTGTGCGTATAATAATACATGTTTAAAAATTTACAAGAGTTGGGAGCAGGTGTGACTCTGTGCGGGCTTTGTGCCGTGAAAGTTAGTTAAGTATTATTTGGGTTTCATTTTCATTTAAGTTATAATTAGTAACAAGTCATGTCATACCTGCTCTCATTTGAATTATATATATATACGTATATTTATAGTTTTTTTCATGAGAAGGGATACGTACGTTTGGAGATGGCTAATGTGCCATGTGACTTCTAGTACTTATTAAGTTTTACACACGTATCCTTATGGATACGTGTGTTTATGTGTGGCTAATGTGCCAATTATTATTGTTAATGCGTTAATGCTTACGTACGTATCCAACAGTTTTTTTTCTTCACATTTAGCTAGGCGGAAAGGGTAAGGGGACTCAGCCCAGGATGGTCTTTAGGCGTGGCCAATTTTTGTGGTCTTTGGTTCTTTTGTTGCTAATTGGGGGCTGTGGTAGTGTGTTGTGTTCAAGTACTGTGTTCCAGGCTTTACTGCTCAATCTTATTAGTCTTTCGTGTATTGTTTCTAATTTTGTTGTTTTGTGAAGTTGTTGTGTGGTTTCTAGGTAAGGGGGTTTGTGTTTTAGTATTGTTCTGTTCTGTAGTTTTTGCATTTTTTTATGTATGTGGGTGAGCTTGTAACTGTAATTATGGGTGGGTATTCAAGTTGTGGTCGTGCTAGTGTCTTATATAATTGTATTTGTGTTTTTGTCTTGAGTCCTCGGAAACGTCTTAGTCTGTTTAGTGTGTTTTGTGTTGTTCTTATTCTGTTTTTAATGTGTGTTTGTGTTCCTTGTGTTGTTATGGTGAGGCCTAGGATGTGTGCTTGTTTGTTGTATGGTATTATGGTGTTGTTAATCTTGATTGGTGGTGGTTGTCGTGATGAGATGGCTAGGAGTTGAAATTTGTTTGTGTTTGTTGAAATTTTCCATTGTTTCTCGTATGTGTTAATTTTGTGGATCTCGTGTTGTGTTTTCTTGGCAAGCATTTGTTTTCCTGTGGTGTTGGGGTATGTGATGATTTGTGTTATGTCGTCTGCATATTGTATGATGTAGCTTCCGTGTGATGGTGGAGGGGTGTCTGCTGTGTATAAGTTGAAGAGTGTTGGGGATATGACGCTTCCTTGTGGAACTCCACTGTGGAGTGGGAAGACTGGTCCTATGTGTTGGTTTATTTTTATTTTTGCTGTTCTGTTGTCGAGGAAGCTACACAGTGTTTTCGTGATGGTGTCAGGAAGTTGTGTTTGTAGTATTTTGTGTTTAAGGCCTTCGTGCCAGACTTTGTCGAAGGCCTTAGAGATGTCTCTTGATATAATTATACATGCTTGTTTGTGTCTTTGTGTGTCTGCTATTGTTTCATATAGGGTGGCGAGTGCGGTGTGTGTTCCCTTGCCAGGAGTGAAGCCGTGTTGGTGTGGGTTTAACAGGTCGTGTTCGTGTAGGTGTGCCATTAGTCTGTTTGTGATGATTCTTTCGAATATTTTTCCTGGTGTCTCGAGTAGTGAAATGGGTCTGTAGTTTTGTATTTGTGTTATGTTTTTGTTTGGTTTTGGTATGAAAGTGATTATTGAGTTTTTGAATTTTTGGGGAAAGTATCCTAGGCTCAGTGTTTCGTTGAATATGTCTGTGAGCAATTGTTTAGTTATTTTTGGTGTGTGTGAGAGTATTTGTTTAGTGATTCCAGATTCTCCGGGTGTTTTGTTTTTTGTGTGTTTTATTATGTTTGTGACGTCTTCGAGTTGTATGGGTTGGGTAATGTAGTTGTCTGTGTTTAGTCTGTTTAGGTCTATGTTTGTGTATGGTTGTGTTTGATGGAGGTGTTGTGTTAAGTGGGTGAGTATGTTTGTTTCGTGATTCGTGTCAAAGTGCGTGTTTTCTTCTGGTGTGATTTGGAATATGTTTTGCCATACCTGTCTGAATGCTGTTTCTTTGTTTTTGTCGTCGTGTATCTTTTCGTTTCTGTGTATTATGTATGGTGTGTTGGGGGCGTTTGATCCTAAGAGTTGTTTTATTTTGTTCCAGAATTCTTGTGGTTTTTGGGGATTAAATTTGATATTTGATATAATGTTGTTCCATGTGTCTTCGTAACTTTGTTTGCTTTCTTCGAGTATTAATGTTTGTATTTGTCTGATTGTTCTTATTGTGTGTGGTGTCCAGTTGTTTTCGAGTGTGGCTTTGTTTTTTATGTAATTTGCCTGCCATATTAGTTGTTTCAGTTTTTTGGATGTTTTGGGTGTGGGGATTTGTTTATGTTGTGTCGTTGGTATGCTTTGTGTAATTGCGTTGTTTATGAGTTTGTACCATATGTTTAGTTTGTTGTCTATGTAATCTGTGTTTTTTGTTTGGTTGTTTGTGTTTTGTTTTTCTGTGGTTATGTATTCATTTGTTGTTGTTTCTAGTATTGCTTTGAACTTTTTCCAGTCTGCTAGTTTGGGTTGTGTGGGGATAGTGATGGCTGTAGTGGAAAGTGTGAGGTTGAGAGGTATGTGGTCTGATGATGTTATGTCTCCGGGGTGTATTCTGTATGTAAGGTGGTGGTGTCTGTTGGTGAAAATCATGTCCGGGTTGCTTGAGCCAAAGGGTGTTATGGTTGTGGGGAAATCTGGTCCGAGGAAGGTGAGGTGGTTTTGTGTTATTAGGGGATGGATATTTCTTCCTATTTGATTGTTGTATGTGTGGTTAAGTGTTTGGTGTTTAGCGTTGAAGTCTCCTATTATATATGTTGGTAGTGGTTTTTGTGTAATTTTTAGTATGTCTTGTTTTGGTATGTAAGGTCTGCGTGGTGGTGTATAGTGTGGCTATGATAATGGGTCCTCTGTTTGTGTCTATTTCTATTGCTAACGTGTCCTCTTCAAAGTCGTCTATAAGTTTGTGTTTTATGTTCTTTTTAATGGAAAGTGCTATGCCTGCATTGTCTTCGTTGTATGTGTTTTTTGTGTATGTGTTGTAATTGAGTAATTTGACTGTGTGTCTACCAGTGGAATTGAGCAGTAAGATGTCAGGTGATTGTGTTAGGTAGTAGTTGGATAGTTCGTGTTGTCTGTGTGTAGTCCAGGATTTTACGTTGTGTTGCATTATGTGTATCGTGTTCATATGCGCGTGTTTTATTGGCAGTTGGCAGTCCAGTGTGGTGTGTCTGTAGGTTTGTGTTTGCGTGTTTCGTAATATCCTTGTTTGTTTTCTTGTATCGTGCTTCATGTAGTCTTTGTATGGGTACTTTCGTCAGGTCTCTCATTCTTTGTTTTATCAGTGATTCTACTGTTTCCTCTGGTATGTCTTTTGTGTAGATGTATTTGATTTTCCCTGATTGTAGGAGTGTGTGTGTGTTCTTGTGTATTGTCTCGTCTGTCATGTCATTGGAGTCTAGTGTTATTATCTGTATGGGTACGTTTTCTTGTTCCGTTTTCTTGGCTTTGGATGGTTGTTCTGTCTCTGTTGTGTGTGGCCTTTTGTTGTGATATTCTTCTGTTTCCATGTCTTCTTGTACTGTGTGGGAGTGTTTGGTGTTGTTTATCATATTGAGAGTTGCTGTGGGGTTGATAACTGATGGTGGAATGATCACTGTTGGAAGTCCGTTAGCCTTGTAGATTTCATCTATTGTGTGTTGGTAAGTGTCTGGTGTTGCTGCTTCTGTGATGTTAGCGTGAATGATGGCAGTGTTGATGATTGTTAAGTGTTTGAGTGTAATGGGATTGGGTGTCGGTGTAGGTGTAGATTGAGCAGTATTGCCTGAGGTTATGTTGGCGTATGAAATGTTTGCGTGTGTGGTTGTGTGTTGTTCCTTGAGTTCTTGTGTCCTCTTTTTGATTAGCTTCTTCTTCACAGGGCATCTTGCTGCATAAGTAGGATGGTCTTGACCGCATGATATGCACTTCTTGAGGGCATTATGACAGTTGGTGATGCGGTGTTCGGTGGAGCAGCAGCCGGAGCAGATGATGTAGGTGGTTGGGTGAGTGCAGTGGCGGAGTGTGTGCTCGTAAGAATAGCAGCGTGTACATTGGGGGAGTTGTATGTATGTTTCTTGTGTGAGATTGTGTGAGGGGAAGGATTGGCTGAATATTAAGAGGCCATTTTCCAGTGCTTTCTTGACCATTGCCTAAGATTCCATTTTCACCTTGATGATCGTCTTGGTGTTTGGTAACTTGATGACTGCGTTTACCTTGACAGGGTTCAAACTTTCAATTTCATTCTTGATTTCTTCCGGTGTCTTCTCGTGTATGTGGTCATCAACTTGTTTAACAATTAAGGTCTTCTTGGCATTTAATTCTGGAGGGTCCATAATTTCGAGGCCTTCTTTGGCAAAGGCGGTCTTGTTTTCTTTCTTGGTTAGGTCTTCAATTATAGAATCATCCGCTACGATGGTATGTAGGGGTCCATTTGTGAATAACCGTTGAATATGGATACTCAAGCTTGTGAGGGTTTTCCAGATTGTTCCTCGTTTGTTGCTACCGGTCGAGGGCCGGGTTTCTCTCAACTTGAGGCGGCCCATTGCGCCGGGGCGCGATGGGCTTGTGTGTGTGTGACAGTTCTGTAAAGTAAGAAAATAAAAAGGAAATTGGTACGGGGGTACGGTCTGTATTCGCGTTTGATTATGTGGCTGGCGGTAGATAAGGGAAAGCGCCGCGTCGGCTGGCGCCCAGGTGCTTTCTGGCAGTGATCGGAATGGCTCGGTCGCCGAGGGGGGCTCGATAATCTATGCTGGTTTCGCTCTAGTGGTGAGATACCAGGAGGGGGTTCCCTCCCCCACCAGTCGACTGCCAAGTTTTAAGACCTCATGGGCAATGTACAGTCGAAAGGGGGGTTATGAGGGCATATATCCGTCAGAGCGAGAAGGCGAGAGAATGCCCTTAGCTCGGGTAACGGTAAACGGAGATATTGTCGAAATTCACTTCTGAGGAGCAAGCGTAAGCACGTCCGTCTATGGTGGTGTCCGAATTGTGTCTCTCTGTAAGCCTCTCTCTCTACAATGTTTTGGTGATTACAAGGGTTTATATACAGGCCGTACATTGGCCGAACACTGGGAGAGGTCATTGCCCATAGCCGTGATCCGTAGCGTTGCGTACGTGGAAGTAGCAACTTTCTTGTGGATTGTGGAAATGGGTGTAATTGTTTGTTGCTTGGGAGTGTGGTTGTGGGCATGAGTTGTATGTTAATGGAAGGTTTTTCGATGTAAATGTTCACTGCTTCGGCCATCTTAAGGCGAAGGGGGTCGTGTGCTTTGTAAATTATTTACCACAAGCCCAACTCAACACCCCTCGCCATCCCTGAAGCAATCCTCCGAGAACTCCTTGAAATCTGCACAATGGAAGCCCCCTTCTACGGTCCAGATGGGAAGATGCGCGTACAGGTTGACGCCGTGGCAATGGGATCCCTCCTTGGGCCACTCTTCGCCAACTTCTATATGGGATCCATCGAAGAGAAAATCTTCAACGACCATCCTGACATGAAGCCCTCCATCTACGTCCGGTATGTCGACGACATCTTTATTAGCGCAAAAGATCCCCAATCAGTAACTCAACTCTCACACATGTTCAAGAAACATTCAACCCTCAAATACACCTATGAACACCAACGCAACGATGGCACTCTCCCCTTCTTAGATATACTAGTAGGCACAACTGTAGATCGATTCACAACTGAAGTCTACGTCAAAGACACTAACCTCGGTTTCTGTCTTAACGGCAGTAGCGAATGCCCAGAACGCTACAAACAAAGTGTCATCCGATCACTAGTGAACAGAGCCTTCTCCCACAGCAGTACATGGAAAACTACGAATAACGAACTACAACGTATAACAACACTACTCGTCAACAACGGCTATCCACAGCACTCCATCGAATCCATCATCAAAAACAAGATGAACTCCTTTATCGCCCAACCAACACCTACAAACACCAATATACCAACACTAGATCTGTACAATAAAGGACATATGAACACCGGCTACAAAGAAGACGAAAGAACACTTCGAAATATTATCACACGTAACATTCGACACATCAACCCAGACATTAAGATACGCCTAATCATATACTACAAAACCTCTAGAACACACACCCTGGTAATGAAGAACAACAGCCAGCCCCCCAACCCTCCCCTACAAGAAGTCAACGTCGTGTATAAGTTCGATTGCCCTGTCGGTGATTGTCAGCACCGCACCTCCTCATACATTGGCATGACTTCCATGACCCTTTCCAAAAGACTCACATACCACCTCCAGAACGGCGCCATCAAAACACACATGATAAAAGAACACAAAGCCACCACCACCAGACAAACACTAAACGAAAACACCAAAATAATTTACAAAGCTCACGACCCCCTTCGCCTTAAGATGGCCGAAGCAGTGAACATTTACATCGAAAAACCTTCCATTAACATACAACTCATGCCCACAACCACACTCCCAAGCAGTAGACGCATATAACACAATCAATTACACCTATTTCCACAATCCACAAGAAAGTTGCTACTTCCACGTACGCAACGCTACGGATCACGGCTATAGGCAATGACCTCTCCCAGTGTTCGGCCAATGTACGGCCTGTATATAAACCCTTGTGATCACCAAAACATTGTAACTCCCTCCCTGAGGATGACCGAGTAAGGTCGAAATACGTATTGGAGAAAATAAAAAAAGAGAAAACCGCACCAAATGTCTTTTGGACACCTTCTCAGCTATTTGGAACCAGCACAGAAACTTGTTGCACGAGACAAATTAAAGCTTCAATATAAGCTCAAGAACGCCATTGTCGCTGTAGACTTCTTAAAATCATGTATACAACATGGCACATCCACGGCCTTGCTGTGGATGTGCTGTGTCTTGCGACACTGCTTCTGACCCAGGGCAGTGGACAAGGTGCAGTGATGACCCGTCATTCAGGAGGTGCTAAGATAAGAGGGAGGGTGGAGGGGTGTGGAGTGTATTCAGGGATGGAATGGGTGGGAATGATTTTATGCCTTTTTCTTTTCGGCTACCCCCCTTGTAAGGGGGAAAAAGCCTTGGTATATGTATGTGTGTATATACAAAGACACACACACACACACAGACACGCGCGCGCGCGCACACACAGATATGTATGTATATATATACATATATATATATGCGTGTGTGTGTGTGTGCGTATGTGTATTCACCTCGGATCTGCTGCAGCCTCTGTTCGAGACAGCCAGACACCACCCTACGGCAGTGAGCTCAGAGCTCATTAATTGCCGATCTCTGGGTAGGTCTGAGACCACTCACACACCACACACCGGGACAGCAAGGTCACAACTCCTTGACTAACATCCCGTACCTACTCACTGCTAGGTGAACAGGGGCTATACGTGATAGGAGACAAACCCAACTTATCTCCGCCCGGCCGGGGAATCGAACCCCGGTTCTCCGGCTTGTGAGGCCAGTGCCTTACCAATCCGCCACCGAGTGTGTGTGTGTGTCTGTATGAGTGTATTTGTTTGTGTGTGTGTGCGTTTTTGTGAGTGTAAGAGGCTGGTAGATAAGTAAGTAGATAGAGGGGTAGTCGAGGAGAATTTCATTTTTACAAGTTAGATGTTTTGAAAACAATAGCCGCGAAGGAGTTGCTGAGTTGCATAATCTCACTCACCATCTAAAGTTTATAAATAACAGCTAGGGTACAGATTTTAATGCTAGGGTGACAATATGTAAACTAGGCCATTCCGCTTCGATATTGAGATTGCTTGTGTAAGCAGTATTGCTGACGGTGTAACAGTCTCTCTGTGTGGAGGAGGAAGGAGGAGAATCTTTTTTTATTGGTACACGGGAGAAAAGTGACGCCCTTAAGGGGAGGCACTTATTTGTAACAGTCAAGATTATTGGATGAATTAAGTAGTGACGTCGGAACAGAGAAGGCTTAGCGAGTGGATTGGGGAACCCAGGCGGGAGCCCTCTGGTGTACCTAAGAAAATAACGTTGTAGAGATTTAATGAAGAAAAGAAGAAAAACTATACCTCCGTTTTAATTCACCCTTCCAGAAATATTAATTACATAGAGACGAAAGGAACCGAAATGAAAGTGATGGGGGTGGCAGCTAGGGACGAACCTCCGACGTAATTACAAGACTGTTACGTGCAACAAACTACAAGACTGAGTACAAGATAAGTCTACGAGTGTACGGGTATACCAACCATAACCACAACTACGCGTATGCTAAATCCAAGGGATGAAAGGACGAGGAATGAGGGTTCTACAACTACTACTACGAGTGAACGAGGTACAGCGAGCTACGAAGAACGAGGGGACGAGCCACTACAAGCAACTACTACTACGAGTGAACGAGGAAAAGCGAGCTACGAAGAACGAGGGGACGAGCCACTACAAGCAACTACTACTACGAGTGAACAAGGTACAGCGAGCTACGAGTAACGGGAGGATGAGCCACTACAAGCAACAGTGAACAAGGACTAACGAGGGACGACGAGGTTGATGTACGTGGAGGCATTCAAGTCAAATTGACTTTAAAAACACTGAAAGTATGAGTAACACTAATGTATTAAGACACAAGGTTTATTCCTCGAATATCAATATTCCCAAATTCACCTTAGGAGTTAATAAGTATCTCAGTTTGGTTGACACATTAATCATTAGTAAAAATATAACAAATGAAAAAAGGAAAATAGAAACTTTAAAAGAGAATCTAGATCCTGAGAAGGGTAGAGCTAGGCTTATAATAAATTTCCAGCAAATGGAAGATATCAACAAATATGAAACTTATACAAAAGCATTCATTAAACATTTTATGTCAAAGTGTGATCAGTATCCAATCAGGTCTTTGGTTAGAATGATAAAGGAAGTAAAAAAAGTGAATCAGCCACAGAATACTTAGCAAGATTAGATAGATGGTCAAAAAGACATGAATTCTATCTTGAAAGATTCAGATTGAATAGAAAGATCTAGTGACAAAATGAAAGTTTCTCAGGTAATCAAATTAATCACATTTGGCTTGCTAACAAACAGCTCAGATGAATTAACGGCAGAAAAGCTGTATAAAGATCTCAAGGCATCTATGAATTTAGGGGAGGTAGATTATCTTCTTCAAGGATACAATGAACCTAGAGTATTTAGTCCATATGTCATGACAGTGGGACAACAGAAAGAAACTAGGAACCCTAGAAGTGATTACAGAAAAAAATTAAACACAGAGTTAGAAGCACTTCAAGGGATGCTAGAGTTATATGTTACAATTGTAATACTTGGGGGCATAAAGCACAAGAATGTTATTATGGAACTATTTGTAGAAATTGCAAATATGAGGGTCATAATGAATATTATTGTAGAAACCCACCTTTCTGTATGTATCATCAAAGGATAGGACATAGAACACATGAATGTAGTGATTTTCGTATGCACCCCGAAACAAGAGGAAAACCCTCAGACATAGAATAAAACAGTACTACAGAACTCCCAATAGATATACACCTAGACAGTATTGTGTTAGGGATAAGAGTGATGGAAAGGTGAAAGAAAACTCCAACATCAAAGATAGTTATAAACTGACTATTATAATTGGAAAGACTTCTGTAGGACCTCTCATTGAAGGTAGAGTGAACTAGAAGTCATCTTATAATACAAATGAACATATGCACATTGTAGTAATAGTTGTAGAAGAATATATTTTTCCAGGAGATTTATTGGTATGATTTGGAACTATAAGAAAAGAGAATATGGTCATATGTCCTGCTGACTTAAGTATCTTACTGAAATCTCAATTAATCCCATTTTGAAATCAATCAGACTTAAGGCCAGTGCCAGGAATCAAAGACTCACTAGAAATAGATAGGAAAGATAACATTTATATTTTAGATAACGAGGCCGAACGGTCCAGACCAACAGAAAGTAAAGTCACATATAGTGAACCCAACTCAGATGTTCAAGAAATCCGAGAAAGTACTGATTCATCAACTGCAAATGAACTTTTGTAAATTATGGATGGTGGCGTAATAAAGTCGCAGAATCAATTAGATTAAAAGGTTTGAAATTGGACTCAGGGATCTATAAGTCAAATAAGAACATGGTAGAAATATTAGTGATTAGTCTTAAGAAAAGGTACACAAATAGGATATTTCCAAGTGCTTACAAAACCCATTAAGATCTTAAATGAGAGTACTGTGGAAGTGGAATTACTAATTTCATCAATCTGTTCAGTTCAGGAAGTAAAGGAATTGGGAAAGAAATACAAGAATTAACTAGAACCTACTAGTTACCCTGAGTTGGATGAAAGCTTAGTTGCTTTGCTCTTGAAGCACAATAAAGCAATTGCATTGCTGGGCGACGTCTTAGGCAAAACAACTGTTTCAAAACATCAGATCAAATTAAAACCAGGGACTCAACCTATCTATATACCTGCCTACAGAGTTCCACACTCTAAATTAGCTCTTGTAGATAAACTGATCACTGAAATGTTATCGCAGGATATTACTAAACATAGTAAAAGTGAGTGTAACTTCCCTCTGATTCTGGTGCCAAAATCAGATAGTACCATGAGCCCAGTTATTGATTATAGGGAATTGAATAAGCATACCATACGTGAAAGATTACCATTACCAGTGATAGGGGACATTCTTAGAAGTTTGGGAACTAAGAATAGGTATTTTAGCACTATACATATCAAATCTGCTTTTTGGGAAATATAGTTGCGGTCCAAGGGTTTGTACCTACTTGGACAAGAGACTGCCTAACTTTGACGAAGTGCGACGGCTTGTCCCTACTGGCGTCTTTACTTGGGTCTGGTGCAGACAGACCTGTAACCGTAGGGAAGTGGACGCCAGATGGTACTAATCAACAGTCTCGAAGTCTGTAACAGGCCTAGCAAGCCGGCAAACTTATGATCATGCTCAAGAAACTCACGTTTTGCCTCGGAACTCTGACGTCAACATTGATCACCGACTGCGCGGAAATGGACAATGTCTCCGAAATGATTCTAGAAACTCCAGGAAAATTTACGATTTGTTACTTTAAATGTGGGAACGCTTAGAGTGAAAGAAGAAGAACTGATTTTACTGATGAAGGAAAGAAAAATTGACATTCATGATTTGTGTGAAACAAGACTTGCAGGCGAGGGGAGTAAGATCTTACATGTAACTACTATCTAATATATAGTGGTGGTGCAGATACCAGACATGGAGTGGGAGTATTGATGAACTAGCACAAAGAATCAGCAGGGTAGAACAGAAAAATGAGAGGATTTTGTCTTTTTCTATTAAGACAAATTAACTAAATTTAAGTTTCGTACAAGTCTACGCCCCACAACAAGGAAGACCGGTAGATGAAAGGGAAATATTCTATGAAGACTTACATAATGTTAGAAATGACTTGCCATACGACGATAATGTAATCGTCATGGGTGACTTAAATGGACATATTGGACAAGAACGAATAGGATTAGAACATGTCATAGGAGCGCATAGCGTTGGGGAAAAGAATCTTGCAGGTGAACGGCTCCTCGATTGTTGTGTGTTAAATAACATGAGTGTCATGAACAGGTTTTATGAACATCAAGAAAACCATAAATGGACGTGGTACAGATGGAATAGTATACAACATGAATATACAGAAAAAACAATCAAAGATGTACAAACATACTATCGGTTTCATGTGATTCAGACCACAAGCTGGTCGTAGCCAAACTGAAATTTACTAAACCAAAATCTTTAATATGTAAAGCCGCAAAACGATTCTTGGTAGAAAAATTGAAAATTTAAAACTGTAAAGAGGAGTTCCATCGAAGACTGAGAGAGAGTAGAACAGAACATATTAGAACAGAAGATTTAGATAAGGACTGGAAAGCCTTCCATTCAACTGTTGCCAAAATTGCAGAGGAAGTAGTCCAATGTAAGACATCATACGGTAAAAATAAAAAGCAAACACCCTGGTGGACAGAAAACGCCAAAGAAGCTGTCAAAATATAAATGAGGAAAAATCGGAAATGGATGAGAACAAGGCAAATGGATGATAGACTGGAATACATTGAAACTAGAAGAGAAGCGGAGAGAGTAAAGAACCAGGAAAAAGGTAAAACATGGGAGGAAATTGGGAGGGAGCTTGTACAGGCTTTACTAGGAACTAGAATGCTAATTTACAACTTGGTTCAAATTTACAGAAAGAAATCAGCACCACAATCATATGCTGTTAAAGATGTAAATGGAGAAGAGCTACTTACAGACGCCAAAAAAATGACAGTAGATGGAAAAACTACTGTAGAGGAACTCTTAGAATCGGACGAAGATCCAATTACCGTTCAAGAGATAAAATCATCCTTAAATCGAATGAAAAATGGCAAAACATCAAAAGACATGATTCCATCTGAGATTAAAAAATATATATATATATCGTAGAAGATGGAATTTTATGGGTAAAGGACATCTTGAACAAATGCTGGGATGAAGAAAGAGTACCTAGAGACTGGAATAGATCAATGATATGCCCTGTATATAAAGATAAAGGAGAGAAAACTGACTGTAAAAACTACAGAGGAATATCCTTAATACCACATATAGCAAAACTTTATGAAAGAAAATTAGAAAAGAGATTGAGGGGAACAGTGGAGGACAGCTTCGACAAATGGCAATATGGTTTTAGACCTGGAAGATCTACCATCGATCAAATTTTTGCCTCCCAAAACTTAAAAGGGCAATAAAAAGCACGTAAATAAACGATGCATGCCGCGTTAAGACCCAGCAGGGAAATGGGGAATGGTTCAACATAACTTCAGGAGTAAAACAAGGAAGTGTGCTTTCCCCGGGCTTATTCATCATTTTCATGGACTATTGTGGAAAGTTAGTGACGAGAAGAGCGGAAGGAGAAATATTTGGCTATGCAGACGATCTGGCATTGATAGCAGAAACTGAAGAAGTGTTACAGAGGTTCATTTTAGTTTGGAATGAAGAATTATCAGCCAAAGGTATGAAAATTAGTAAGGGAAAAACAGATGTTATACTGATGAGTAGAAATCAAGAAGACATGCATGTGAGATTAGGAAATGCAATTTTGAACCAAACAAATCAGTTTAGATATTTAGAAGTAGTTTTCGGCACAGAAAATGACACCTTAATTGAGATAAATAGCAGGATCACGAAATTTAATGCGACTCTCTACTTACTATATCCACTCATTAAAGACTGCCACGTGCTAAGGAAAGTAAAGACCATCTTATATACGAGTATACTACGACCTATACTTACATATGGGCACGAGGCATGGTCGTTTACCACCAAGGTTGGAAATAAAATTCAAGCAACAAAAATGAAAGTTTTAAGATTAATAAGGAATGTCACCAGAAGAGATTGAATCCGGAATGTTTCCATCAGACAAGAATTAGAAGTGGAAAATTTCCTTAAATTCATTGAGAAAAGACAACTCCGATGGTTTGGTCATGTGAAAAGAATAAACATCAACAGATATCCAAGAAAATATTATGAGTGGAGACCTGAAGGAACAAAACCAATAGGTAGACCCAGAATTAGGTGGAGGTACAACATTATTAGAGCAGTGGAAGCCAGGGGAGAGAATCTTGAAGACATCGAAAACCAGCATCTATATGAGGACAGGATCAGATGGAGGGGCTACCTTAGGCAGAACGAGAGACTGGTAAGAAGGTAAGAAGTTGCATGAAGACTCACGAGAGCTATCAGCATTTTCTACTCCAACAGGACACTATGAGTTTAAACGAATGTCATTTGGATTATGTAATAGTTCATTAACTTACATGAAATTAATTAATACAGTTCTAGATGGGTTTTTAGGAAGCACTGCTAGTGTATTTCTAGATGATATTCTAATAGTTTCCCAAACAGCGTTTGGGCATTTTAAGAAATTAGATTTGATATTCCCAAGCCTAGTTGAAACAGGATTGAAAATGAAACTTGAAAAATGTAAGTTTTTGAAGGACAGTGTTATTTATTTGGGACATAAGATAGACAGGCATGGACTTAATACAGTAAATTCAAAGGTTGAACCAGTAAAGAATTTTCCAGTTCCAAACAATGTAGAAAAAATTAGAAGTTTCTTGGGATTGACAGGATATTATAGGAAATTTATCCAAGGATATGCGGACATAGCTAATTCATTAAGCTCTTTGTTGAGGAAAGACTCGAAGTTTATGCGGGGACTTGCACAACAGCAAGCTTTTGACAAGTTGAAAGATAAATTTATTAGTTCTCCAGGTTTAATATTTCCAGTTCTCCAGCTTTAATATTCCCAGACTATGATAAAGAGATCTTTCTTTGTACTAATGCATCTGACGTAGGGTTAGGAGGTAAACTGATGCAAGAGAGAAATGGAAATTTGAAACTACTCTACAACAGAAAGAGAAACTTTAGTAGTGATATATTCATTAGAAAGTTTTAGAGATATGATACTGGGATATCCAATCAAACTGTGGACTGATCATACAGCTATTCATAGCTTATTTAAGCATAAGAATCTTAGGGGCAGACTAGCAAGATGATTTGCAGCTCTTCAGTGCTATGAGGTTAAGTTTGAATATATTCCGGGTAGAAAGAATGTTGCAGTAGATGCACTTTCTAGAAACATTAGCCAACAAACGACAGGGTTGATAAATTTTGTTTGTAGTATAGATGAGTTAGTAGCCTTAGGTGAGGAAATGCTAATAAGAGAACAGAGGGATGATAAGATATGCGATTCATTAGCCCAGTATTCCATGAACCCAAAAGGAAATCCTCCAAAACTACCAAAAGAGTATAAGATAGAGGGATTTAATTTTACTAATGAACTTTTGTATAGAAAAACAGTTGTAAATGGGAAAGATGCCCAGTGAATCAGTTGGTAATATCACAAACACTTGTAAAAGAGATATTGAAGTTACATCATGATAGTGATTGTAGTTCAAATCCAGAAAAGGATAAAACTTATAGACAAGCACAACTTAGATACTTTTGGCCAGGTATGAAGAAAGATATATATGATTATATAGATTTTTTTAAATGTGCTAAGGTGAAAGGAAATACACCAAAACCTGCTCCTATGTTAACATATCCCATTCCACAGAAACCTTGGGAAAGAGTTCACATAGATACATTGGAGTTACCTATGTCTGAGAATGGATATAAATATGTATTTGTTACCATTGATTATTTTTCAAGATTTTGTACTTACAACCCATTTCAAATAAGAAAGCTGAAACAATTGCCTCAGTAATCTATGATCAGATAATCTGTAATTTCACTACACCTAAGATCTTAGTTTCAGATGATGGAACTGAATTTGCTAACTAAATCTTGGAAAATTTATGTAGATTATTGATGATCCAGAAAATCAATATTATAGTGAATCATCCTCAGAGTAATGGAGTTGTAGAGTGGTTAAATAAGAAAATTATTACATGTCTTAGAGGTATAATAAGTCCTCATAGTATAACTTGGGATACTTGGATTCCTAGTGTTAAATGTACTCTAAACAACCAAATTAACATAGCCACAGGTGAAACACCTCATTTTATTATTTTTGGGAAGGACAAAATTCTTCCATATGAAACCTTGATTGCAGAGCAGAAACCTGTGTATAATATAGATGATTATATCTCAAATACGATAAACACATCCAGTTAATGTCTGCGTGCAATATGTCTATGTTTACTCTGTATTTGTGTGTGTGCATTTGTTTGTGAATGTATGTATGTGTGTATCTGTATGTGTGTGTGTGTGTTTGTGTGTATTTACCCAGTTGTATGTACCTAGTTGTATTTTACGGGATGGGGAGCTATGATCGTGGCGTCCCGTCTTCATATCTCGTTTTATCTAGACTGTTTAAATTCGTGTATCGTTTTTGCACGCACCACATTTTCATCTAACCTGTTCCAAACGTCTATTACGCTGTGGGGAAAGCTGTTCTTTTTCAGGTCTCTTCTATAATTGTCTTTTTTTTTATTTTCTTTCATTGTCCTCTTGTATCTCTACTATCCCATTTTATTAGATCCTCTCTATCAATAATGTCTATGCCTTTCATGATTCTATAAATAGTTATCAAGTCTCCTCTCTCTCTTCTTTGCTCTAATGTTTGTAGCTCAAGTTTTGCCAGTCTCTTCTCATATGATAGTTCTGAGAGCGTTGGTGCCAATTTCGCAAGTTTTGTTATACATTTTTTTTTTTTTTTTGTATTTGGTGACGACGTCGTCGCTGCATACTCCAATCTTAGTCTTATCAAAGTGACTAGTATTTTCTTTACCACTTCTTCGTCTAGATATGTAAATGCCACTTTGATTGTTCATGTCAAATTATATTTTTTTCCAAAAGTTTTTTTATATGTTTCTCAGGAGACATATTATTTATAATAATGACTCCCAGGTCCTTCTCATGTTCCACTTTTTTAATTTCTTCCTCTCCCAATTTATATGATCCCACTATTCCCCCCCCTTTTTTTTTTTTTTTTTGCTTCTTCCAAATTCCATTATACTACATTTCTTAATATTCAATTCCATCTCCCACTTCCTACTCCATTCCCATACTCTATTGAAATCACTCTGCAGCGAATCACTATCTTCTGCAGTGTTCACTTTTTTCGGCAGTTTTGCATCGTCCGCAAAGATGCTCATATAACTTCCAATTCCTTTATCCATATCATTAATATATACAGCAAACATTATTGGGGCCAAAACTGTTCCTTGTGGAACTCCACTTATCACTTATTCCCAATTGGAATGTTTGTCTCTTATCATCATTCTCATTTTTCTTTCATGCAAGAAGTCTTCCATATACTGTGGTAGTTTGCCCTGTATTCTTCCTGCAGTCTCTAATTTCTATAGCAATTTCTTATGTGGCACCTTCTCAAAAGCTTTTTTCAGGTCTAGAAATGCACAATTAGCCCATCCATTTCTTTCTTGTATTATATCTATTAGTCTTAAATAGAAACACATCAAGTTTGTGACACATGATCTTCCTTGTCTAAATCCAAATTGCCTTGGATTTAGTACTTTTTTTATCATTCTTTCACAAATTTTAGCTACCGTACTTGTAAGAGAGACCGATCTATAGTTAGTAGGGTCTTCCTTATAGTACTATATTTGCTCTTTTCCTTCTTTCAATGAACTGCTTATTAGACTGTGTATTTTGTCTGTTAGTTCATTCCTGCATTCTCTCAAAATCCAGTTTGCCGCTTCATCTGGACTATGCGATTTTCTGACATCGAGATTACTCAAGTGATTCATTATTTCTTTCCTTGTTACTTCTATCTCTTTCATAGGGGGGAGTTTCTCCTCCCACTCTATCTAAGTTGTATGTTCTCCCTCGTAAACAATGATTTAAAACGCTTGATCATAATTTCTGCCATTTCTATTTCCTCTGTGTATTCTATTCCTCCTTGTCGTAGTTTCACTAATTTTTGTTTGTTTTTCAGTTTGTTTTTTACAAATCTATAAAATAGTTTTGGTTGATCTTTACATTTTTCTATGACATCCTTTTCATATTTTCTCTTTTCTTCTCTGCGCGCTTGTACATACTGATTTCTATAACTAGTATATATTTTCCATTTTTCAGGTCTTTTGCCTTTCTTCCATTTTATCCTACCTTTATCCCTTTTGTCTTTTAACTCGCTACATCTTTTGTTGTACCAACATTTTAAGTATTCTTTTTCTTGTTTTTGTCTTGGAACATACTTTTCCACTCCTTCCTTATGAATTGCTGTCAAAATATTCCATTTCTCTTTTACTCTTGTTTCCTCTTTAAGTATCCTTTCCCAATCTGCTAAAAAAAAAAAAAAAAAAAAAAAAAAAAAAAAAAATATTAATATATTTTTTTCCATACATCAGTCTTCCTTTTCTATATTGTTCGTTTTTCACGTGTATTTTTCCTCATTTAGTTCCAGTTCAACTAATATGTCGTCACTTTTACTTCGTGGTGATATTCAATCTTCTCCACAATTTCAGGTTCTGATGTGATTATTAGGTCCAGTCACGATGGTTCTTCCTCATTTCTATACCTAGTGTTCTCTTTTATCCATTGTGTCATTGTATATTCTATAATCATACCAAGTAGTACATTTCCCCATAGGTCGTCTCCACCTTTCACTGTCATCTCTTCCCAGCAGCTTTCTTTACAATTAAACTCACCCATTATAAATATTCCTCCTCCATCTTCCATTATCTATTTAGCGTTATCCTTGTGTCTTCTAACATATTTTTGTGTTCTCTCTCTTCCCACGAAGCCGTTTTAGGAGGCACATAATTTACTACAAACTTCCTGCTCTTCTTGTCCCTGTCCTCTATTTCCATCATAATCATCTCCACTCTATTCATTTATATCCTTCATAGTCAGGAACATAACTCCACCCCCTTGTTTTACTTCTCTGTTTCTAATCCAATAATTATATGCGCCATGTCCTGCACAGTTGGGTGGTAATGGACCTTTCAATTTTGTATCTATAATTCCCATTATATCCGTTTTTTTCAGGTGATCATTCAGTTCATTCAAGCCTGTTATTAAGCCATCTATATTTGTGAAAGACATTTTTAATTTTCTATTACCTCCACCCTTTTTTCTGTTTCCCTTCCGTTTTTCTCTGTTTTGAACCATTTCCTCACTTTCATATCCACTACTCTCTAATAGAATTTCTCTTTTTCTGACTCTGTTTTGTTTTCGTTTTTTCCATTAGCTTCTAGTCTTTTTGCTTTCTCTTCCTCTCTTTCTTTTTTAATCATCTCTCTTTTTATCCATCCCTGTTTATACTGATCACCTTTTGCTAGTTTCCCTGTTTATGATAAGACATTCTCTGCTGTTGTTTGTGACCTGAATTCAATCTTAATTGATCTGGTCTTGTCTATATTGTATTTTTGCAATCTATCTATTTCTTCAATTTCTTTCCCTATTTCTTGTTCATCTTCTTGAACTATTTTTAACACCTAGTTTACTTTTTCTTTTTCCTTTTTTACTCCTGTAGTCCTATTTGGATCATGCTTCTCTTCCATTCCTAATATGATTATACATTTATTTTTATTTGTTAAGTCTCTAACTATATTTTCCTTCTCTCTCGTCACTTAATAACTGTGTCCTTAGTTTGTTCTTTCATCTGTTGTTTCACTATATCTCTAAATTCAATTTTGTTATTCTTTTGGGCTGTTTTCTAACCAATTACCTCTTATGCTATGGATTCTTTATTCTATTTATCATTCCTCTTTAATTCCTCATTCTCATCCTTTACCTCTCTTAACTGTATTTTTATTTTTTCTATTTATGTAACTAGTGTTAGTTGATTAAACCTAACCTCCCATGCTTCGTTTTTTTTTTTTTTTTTTTCTTTTTGTCGGGGGAGGTTGTCATCTCCTCCCTCATTATATCCATAGAAGTAATTATCTCCTTTTTCCTTTGAACTGCTATTATCTATATTTTTACTTTTAATACCTCTGCTCACCCGTTCTATATCGTCTGTGTCATCTACACACACCTTTTGTTGACACCCCTTCTGACGCCCGGTATCTGTTCGACCCCTTCCTCATTTTCTTCCATTTTCCTCAATAATGTCTCCCCTTCTCCTTTTTCTTCACCTGCCCACTACATACCGAGCTTTCCCCTGCCCTACCAATACAACACAGGTACTCCCTTGTCGCTGAAGTCCACGATTTTTTTTTTTCGGAGTTCCATTCTTCGCTGTCAATCTGACGTTTGTGTGTGTGTGTGTGCGTGCGTGTGTGTGTGTGTGTGTGTGTGTGTGTGTGTGTGTGTGTGTGTGTGTGTGTGTGTGTGTGCGCGTGTGTGTGTGTGCGAGTGTGTGTGTGTGTGTGCGCGCGCGCGAGCGTGTGTGTGTGTGCGTGTGTGTGTGTACGTGTGTCTGCGTGTGTGTGTGTGTGCGTGTTCACGTGCGTGTGTGTGTATGTTTGTGTGTGTGTGTTTGTGTGTGTGTGTGTGTGTGTGTGTGTGTGTGTGTGTGTGTGTGTGTGTGTGTGTGTGTGTGTGTGTGTGTGTGTGTGTGTGTGTGTGTGTGTGTGTGTGTGTGTGTGTGTGTGTGTGTGTGTGTGTGTGTGTGTGTGTGTGTGTGTGTGTGTGTGTGTGTGTGTGTGTGTGTGTGTGTGTGTGTGTGTGTGTGTGTGTGTGTGTGTGTGTGTGTGTGTGTGTGTGTGTGTTAGAATGGTAGGGAGGGAGAAAGATATATATATACAGCTAGGTAGATTAGGGAACGAAGTAGATTGGAAGGAAGGAGGGATGTGAGAAGGTTTGTGCAGAAAAAGGCTTAGGGGGTGTCTAGGAGTAAAAGAGGAAGGTATAAATTCAAGGAATATGAGGTAAAGAGGAGAGGAAGTATTGCAGGATGAATTAATAAGAAAATAAGTTATAAAACAACAAAGGGGAGGGATAGCAAATGGTGGAAGGTATATGAACATAAGTATATCAGGTTAGAATAAAATGAAAGAGAAGTGATGGGTGAAATAAAGAAAGATAAGGAAATGATGAAGAAAATTGAAGGAGGAAGAGACAACAAGGTCAGAGGAGAAGAGAACAGAAAATAAAGCTATGAAATAGAGGAAGAGAAGGAAGTGGGCCCAGGTGTGATGTCATCGAGAGGAGAATGGCCCGGGGTAGGAGAATAAACATTCAATTAATTTGTACCCTCCGGGATTTTCTTAATGGTGACTACGCATCTTCTAGAAATTCGAAAACAGCCACCGGTGCACAGGTACACCTCTTAATCGAGACTAAAACTCTAAACCTAGTCTGTTGATAGAGAACCGGCGTAAAGGACCCCACACCCTCTATCGGTGAGAGAAGGTAGAGTATTTTCTCCGAGAGGCAGTCGTCGCCTCATGAAGGGGAGGCTGGTCACGTGCTGGCGCCTTCACTTCCAGAATTTAAATAGAAGAAGAAACGAAATGACGGGTCAAAGAGATGGAGTGCACGCACTTGAGAGAATATATGTTTCTTAAAGAGGAGGCTTAATGACATTTGTAATGATCTATATATCACCTGATTTGTCGGAAGGCTTGGTATTTCTGCCTAAAGGCCAAAGATTCCAGCCTTACTTTATGCTAAAACCAATTCAATTAAGTCAACGACATTACATTAATGATGAGCGTTCTATTATTACTCGTTCAGTATTTCATTTTATTTCATATAATGTCTTTACGATGCATCTTTTCCTGCATGTAAAGCGGGACAAAGTAGTTGAAGTGGTGGGAAGGATAACGATAAATAGAGAACCAGATAAAATGTTGAAGAAATAATGAAGAAAGGAAGGGAAGAGAGGAGAAAGAATTGGCTACACATGGAAGAAAAGAAGAGTGAGTGATAGAGTACAGACCTTACTGGAACTTTGATTTTAGCTCCAACCAAAGAAAACAATAATTAAAAATAAAGTAATGAAATATATAAATGAGGGCAGGACAATTTTTCTTAATACATAACGTGTTGTAGTAGCGTCTTCAGATGGCACTGGCTTCAGTATAGTCGTCCAACACGTTTTTCAAGACCATGGTGTGACACACACACACACACACACACACACACACACAC
>NC_134806.1:23484478-23489478 GCF_046742065.1 Oratosquilla oratoria
ATATATATAAATATATGTATATATATATATATATATATATATATATATATATATATATATATATAGAATACGAAAGCGGTATGTACTATATTGCCTTAAATCTTTATATAGGCTAGTCTTCCGAAAGGTTTTTTGGGGGCTCAGGCAAGGGTTAGAATCCAAATAGGAGATTCATTTAATTGCATATGCCAAAGGCCCATCAGTGACTGCACTTTTTTTTTTTTGTCCACATCATTGATGAGGACTTCATATTCGGTTCTTTTCTGGAACCTTTTTTTGCTTTGACATGATATGTCAAAGCCAAAGAAGTTCTAGAGAAGATCGTCGATGATGTGGGGAAATTAAAAAACAGGTGAAGTCACCGTGGAGCCTTCCTTCAAACTCGAGGCAATATCAGAAGTGAATAAATCTTGGGGATAATCATAAAAGTAGTTTAATCATAAATATACACATCGAGGCAGCAAAACAGTTAAAAGCAGACCGTAACATTACCACCAGAAAAGCAGATAAAGCGGCTAACTACGTACTCATGAACACTTCCAAGTACCTGGATTAGGTAGACATCATCTTAAGTGATAAGGCAAAATTCAAGAAGATCGCCAAAGATCCGACCGAATTGCTTAAGAAAAAACTGAACAGTTGGATAGAAGGGAACAATACCTCCAGTACAATAAAATTTGACAAACTAATCGGCGAGTACAGTAAGGGTTACTGCTACGGAACTGTTAAAACACATAAACCTGGCAATAAACTCCGACCTATAATCTCGCAAATCCCTGCATCTCCATACAAACGTGCTAAGAAACTGTTCACCATCCTGACTCCCCACACATCTTCCACTTATAGTCTGCGATCTACATCCGACTTCCTCGACATCCTGCAGAAGGAAGAATTACTTCTCTCGATGTAGAAGGATTATATACTAACATATCCTTAAATCGTACTATCGATTACATCATCGACCGAGTTTACACCATGATTCTACACCAAAACTGGATATACCAGAGCTTACACTACGAGGACTGCTTGAATGTTGTAAAAAAAAAAAAAAAAAAAAAAAAATCCCGTTCAATCGTCCCCAAGGAAACAAGTACTGCCAAATTGATGGTGTAACAATGGGCTTCTTCGTGGGTTGCATAGATGAAGAAGTATTCAGCCGAACAGATAAAACAAATATTTACTGTCGATACACTGATGATTTTTTTTTTCATAAAAACAAGGAACAATGCATACATTAAAAAAGTTCTGCATATACTATAAGAAGTCTCTAAGCTCACCTTCACTATGGAAGACAATGTTGAAGAAGCTTTGCTCTTCCTCGACCTACTCGCAAAATAAACTGAAGATTCTTTTAATACAGAAGTATACACTAAGCCCACCAACCTTGGATACTGCCTTAATGGTTTAAGTGAGTGTCCTCAGAAATATAAGGACGTCACCTTCAGCGCCTACATCAGGAAAGCACTCACCCACTGTAGCACCTGAAAACAAATACATAATGAAATTAAGCGCTCTACTCAAGTACTTATCAACAGTGACTTCAGCGAGAAAGACATTAACCGCCAGATCAAGAAAATAACGGACGGCTGGTACAAAGGTAATGACAATAACCATAACAAAGAGAAAATTAACATCTACTATCAATCCACATCTAGAACAGTTTACAAAGAAGAAGAACGCATAACGAAATAATTTACCAAGAAAAACATCAAACCAGTCAACCCAGAGAAAATACTAAACTTAGTAATTTATCATAATGAAAAAATCCTACTTAAGAACAGTCCAGACCAAGAGAAAAAGGAACTTCAGAAGTCACTTGTCATTTATACGTTCAAATGTACCAGAGGGAGCTATGAAGACCTCCCCTCTACCTATATTGGCATGACGACGATGAGGTTATCCCGTCGCCTTTCTTTCCACTTTCCACCTTACGTCAGGACCCTCTAAAACCCATTTAAGAACTGAACATAGCATATCCCTGACAAGAAAGATGCTAGAAGAAAATACAGAGGTTTCGGATATAGGTACGGACAATAAACACCTCCCAATCTTAGAGGCATTAAATATCAAAGAGTTGAGGCCAAATTTAAACATACAAACAGAGGACCTTCAGGCATTTCCAAGCATGCGAAAAACCGTCACTAATCCAAGTATGCAACAAACCACCACAAACCCATGTGTGGGACAAAACACCATAAACCCAAGTATGGGACAAAACGCCACAAAACCAAGCACGTCACAACCCTAAGCCGGAGGCTCTCCCAAGTATATGACAACCAGCCACTGCCCGAGCTTCCCAGTAAAATTTCCCAGTTACACTGTAACCTTTCCCAGTTATCCATTAATCTTCCACCCTTGAAGAGCAAGTATGAACACAAACATATAAAATGTAATATCATCACTCCATTCTTCGGAAAATTCTTCCCTTACCACAAAGTAAGAATATTCCAAACTACCGAAGAAAAGTATTGTACTCTAGCTATAATGACTACGTATAGTGAAGTCATAAATATCCTTTCAAAGGAGAACAAGTCCATAGTAAGACACATGGAAAGTACTCTTAAGAAAATAATAAGTGCGCAACTAGCCATCACTTTCAATGAGGTATACATACATACATATACATATATATTGGATCACGTGTTGGACTCGTGATCGACAGCTATTTCCCTCCCGGAAGAGAGCTCAGAGCTCGTATGACCAATCTATGGGTAATGCTATGACCTTTCACACACACACACACCCAACTCCCCGCCCACGAGAGTCAGAGTAACGACCCGAAGCACAGCGATACCGAAATAATTTCGGCCCTGGGCAGGATGTGTGTGTGTGTGTGTGTGTGTGTGTGTGTGTGTGTGTGTGTGTGTGTGTGTGTGTGTGTGTGTGTGTGTGTGTGTGTGTGTGTGTGTGTGTGTGCGTGTGTGTGTGAATGTATCTATCTATCTATCTATCTATCTATATATGTATATATACATATATATATATATATATATATATGTATATATTAATATATGTATATATCAATATATATATATGTGTATGTTTCTTAAGACAGATTGAACATTTTTAGAAGTTCCGCCATGGGATACGAACCCTGACCCGTGCGTCGATAATCACGAGGCCAAGACGTTAGCTACCATGCTACATGGTGATGGTTCAACCATGTAGGACTAGTACATGTAGCATGGTTGCTAACGGACTAGTACAGTCCTTTTGAACCATCACCATGTAGCATGGTTGCTAACGTCTTGGCCTCGTGATTATCGACGCACGGGTCAGGGTTCGTATCCCATGGCGGAACTTCTATATATATATATATATATATATATATATATATATATATATATGTATATATATGTATATGTATATATATATACCAAGTAATGTCGTAATACATTTGTATAAATACACTAAATATCCACTGTTGATTGCATTAAGAAAAGAAAGGAAATAACGATTCCCGTATATTTCGATCACTGGCTATGATCCTCTTCAGCAGAATACAAAGTCAAGAGAAAGCACATATCATTTATACAGAGGAGAGGGGTGGAGTGAGGGAACGTGGACATGACACTTCAAGTAACGTCTATGATAGTGCACGGGCTTTGTGGCATGTCGTCCGCTTTTACAATGTAAGCAAATAATTTATTGACTGCCAAGGTGGCAAGCCGTCCTCTTTTACAATGTAAGGAAGAAATCTATTGACTGCCAATGGTCACCTGATTGCATATCCACCTTGGCAGTCAATAAATCACTTCCTTACATTGTAAAAATGGACGATTTGCCCGCGCAGTATCATAGATGCTACTTGAAGTGTCATGTCCGCGTTCCCTCACTCCACCCCTCTCCTCTGTATGAAAGATATGTGTTTTCTCTTGAATTTGCATTCTGCTGAAGAGGCTCACAGCCAGTGATCGAAATATATGGGAATCGTTATTTCCTTTCTTTTCCTTTCTTTTCTTAATCCAATCAACGGTGGGTCTTTAGTGTATACATACATACATACATACATACATATATATATATATATATATATATATATATATATATATATTTGTGTGTGTGTGTGTGTGTGTGTGTGTGTGTGTGTGGGTGTGTGTGTGTGTGTGTGTGTGTATGCGTGTGCTGTGTGTGTGTGTGTGTGTGTGTGTGTGTGTGTGTGTGTGTGTGTGTGTGTGTGTGTGCGTGTGTGTGTGTGTGTGCGTGCGTGTGTGTGTGTGTGTGTGTGCGTGTGTGTGTGTGTGTTTGTTTGTGTGTGTATATGTGTGTGAGTGTATATATATATATATATATATATTTATATGTATATATACAGGGGTGGAGAGGGAACTGGGAGATAGGGTTGATGAAAGAGTATTAGGATGGTTTTTACCCATGGAAAGAATGAGTGAAGAAAGATTGGTAAAAGAGGTGTGGAAGGCAGAGGTGGAGGAGTGAATAGGAGGGGGCGTCCTAGGATGAGATGAATGGATGGGGTGAAAGGGGCATTACAAAAGAGAGGAATGTCTATGGAGGAAGGACGGGAGAGGACAGAAGATAGGGGTGAATGGAGAGGGGTTGCGGGGGGGGGATGGGGGTGAGGAAGTATGTATGAAAAAAAAAAAAATGACGCAGCCCAAAGGGATTTCTCCCCGTCTTCTCCTTTTCCGTATGGAGGGGACACTGCGACACTGCTTCTGACCTAGGGTAGTGGACAGGATGCAGGGATCACCCGTCATCCAGGAGGTGCCAAGATAAGAGGGAGGGAGGAGGGTGGAGGGGAGTGGAATATATAGGAAATGGAATGGGTAGGAGTGGTTTCTATGCCTTTTTCTTTTTGGCTACCCCCCCCCCCGTGTAGGGGGAAAAGCCTTTGGTATGTGCATGTATATATATATATATATATATATATGTATATATATACATATGTGTGTGTGTGTGTGTGTGTGTGTGTGTGTGTGTGTGTGTGTGTGTGTGTGTGTGTGTGTGTGTGTGTGTGTGTGTGTGTGTTCACTTGTTCT
>NC_134806.1:23506978-23518981 GCF_046742065.1 Oratosquilla oratoria
GGCTGAGGTAATGGCTGAAAAGAAACAACAACCAAAAAGCAGCATTGTTTCATGGATGAGATGTAGACTGTCATTCTCACTCCTAAGATCAGCCTTCCTATGCCTGAGAGGTACCAGGTCCCCACCGCCCAAATCAGCACATATACAAAACCTAGATTTTGAGCACACGGTGGTTGACAGTAGGATAAATGAACTCATGTATTAGGCATTATTAAGAATAATTAAATAGATAAAATAGATAAATAAAAGGGTCGTCGACCACAGTCATTGGCGGGAGAAGGGCCAATGAACTGTGTCTTTGGGAGACAGACCCTGCTGCTTCCACCACACAGTTCCACGAGGATGGAGGTCGTTAAAAACAAAACAAAAAAGTAGTGGTGGTAGTAGTAGTAGTAGTAGTAGTAGTAGTAGTAGTAGTAGTAGTAGTAGTAGTAGTAGTAGTAGTAGTAGTAGTAGTAGTAGTAGCAGCAGCAGTAGTAGCAGTAGTAGTAGCTTAAGTACGGTCTGAACATCACAGAATTACTAAGTCCTCATGAAGAAACTATCAGAAATAGCAAATTGCGGCTATAACAACAGATGGATACCAAACAAACAGGAAATAAAATTAATGAAATTTCCACCAAGAATGGGAGGGATAGGCATCTCAAACACACATAACCTTGCCTTCATAGAACACCAAAACTACCTGAAACTCACGTCCTCCCTGACAAACAACATTGTGTCACAAGATCAATGGAAGGAGACTAATATGGATGAAACCAGGAAAATGGGGCGTCTAATTAGCTGACAGTACTACCAGTCAGGGCAAAAGGGTTCAACCTAAACAAAAGAGAATTCATAGATTTCATTGTCCTGAGGTATGGATGGCCATGGAATAGGTTGCCTAATAGATGTTCCTGTGGTACACAGTTTGATCCAAACCATGGAATGATACATAAGCAGGATGGATCCATCGGCATGAAACATGACGAGATAAGCGACCTCACTGCCAAATGCTTCAAGAGATATGTAAGGATGTGACTATTGAAACCAACGCTACACTCCCTAAGAGGGGAGAATTTCAGGTACTTCACTTCCAACACAGATGATGCACGAGTGGATGTCAGCGCAAGAGGTTTCTGGACACGGGGACAACTGACTTAATTTAACATTCGAATATTGATCCAATGGGCCCCTGTTACAACAACCTAACCATTGAGGCGTCCCACTTCCGAATGAAAACGAGCAAATCAGGATGTACAAAGAGCGTATACAGATTATGGACCAGGGTTCATTCAGTCCGACAACCTTTACGGCCTTAGGCGGGATGGGTTCAAGGGCAAAGGTATTTTGCGGTCCTTTAGCAGAGGTGACAGCAGAAGAAACAACAACAACCAAAGGCAGACTATCATTCTCACTTTTCAGGTCAGCTCTCCTATGCCTGAGGGTTACCAGGCCCCAACCCCCTAAATCAGCGCATATACAAAATCACGATTTTTATTAGATTATAGCAGAAAGTAAGATATATGAAATTCTGTATTAGGTTTCATTAAAGTGAAATAATACAAAATATAAAAGGATAGTCGACCACAGTCATTGGTGAGAGAGGAGCCAATAAACTGTGCTGTGTTCTACCATTATATATATATCACCTGTCACGTGATTCACGTGCATATAAGAAGGTACCCGAAGGCACTGCCCTTGACAATCCCTACCCAGTCTTGCTGACCACTACAATTCCTAATAATAAACATCTGATTCAAACGTACATCACGCCACCATCCAATAAATACCTAATGTCGCTAGACAGATTAATTATTAACAATTTCCTTAAACCTATCAAACTATATAATTGTAACTCCAAACCATATACCATTTCAAGACATATAAACCAATATCTATAAACCATTGTAATGAAACCAACACACAAATAATATTGTATAAATCCCAATCTTAAGATCTACTATAAATCTCACTTCGGACATGCTTAGATAGGCATATTCTATATGTGCGGCGACTGCATCACCAGAGACACATGAGACAAAGGGATACATTCTCTCTTAGACTCAGTAGGGAGACATTCTCTCCGTAGGGAATTCCAAGCTGTAAATATTATCTCGCCAAATAAACCAAGAAAGCCGGAAGAGGCTATATCTTTCCCTACTCACCCACTTGTGTAACCAACCAGTGGCTACAGTGTCTGTGCGAGACAGATCGTGACTGCTTTCACTACACAGTTCCACGAAAATGGAGGACGTTAAGAAATAAAAATAATATAGGAACAACAACAGCAGTAGCAGTAGTAGTAGCAACAGTAATATTTTTGGGAGTAGTAGTAGTAGTAGTAGTTATGGTATAAGTGATATTTGTGTTGGTATTAATACACATTTTGATCCAAACCATGCAATAATATGCGACTGGATGGATTCATTTGTATGAGACATCACTGCCCAAATTCTTCGGAAAATTTGCAAGGATGTGATCATTGAACCAACACTACTCCCTCTAGGAGAGGGGAACTTCAAGCACCGGATATCCAACAAATTAGATGAAGCGCAAGTAGACTTTACTGCAAGATGTCTCTGGACACGGGGACAACTGACTTTCCTTGACATACGTCTCACTCCCGAAATGAGAAAAAAAAATCAGGATGGAAAAGGAGTGTATACAGAATGACCAGGGGTAATTGACTCCAATAACACTGGTCAACAACAACAACAAATTCAAAGGAAAACAATAGCTGTACCCTATATGTTTTTCCATGCAAAACCCAAAAATAATGTAAATGTTTTTCCATCACTCACAGTTTATGTGTTCTACGGTATATTACGTTACGTGTATTACGTGGGATAAATTTAAGGGAAGACATACTGGTTTTTGAGCGATTGGCAACATTGAGTTTGGCAACATTGCGTGAGACTGTTATGCACTTTCAGCCAATATGTTCTTCAAGTCATCCACATTTATTGAGTCAGGGAGATCTGAATGATCTTGTGCGGAATTTAGATTTGTCAAAAAAGCAATCTGAGCTTTTTGCCTCCAGATTAAAGGGTTGGAATCTTCTCCAGAAAGCATCCAAAGTTATTTTTTATCGTAAGCAAAATTGTGATTATGAATAGCTATTCTCACTTGAGGATGGTGTGTTTTACAATGATGTATATCCTTTTATGGAGGAAGTTAACCATAAATATGACAGGAATGAGTGGAGCTTGTTTATTGACTCTTGAAAAGTGAGCCTGAAAGCTGTTTTGCTCCACAATGGAAGTAAGTTTCCTTCTATTCCTCTGGCCCATGCAGCTAACACGAAGGAAACATATGAGAGTATGAACCTTCTATTACAATATATATATATATATATATATATATATATATATATATATATATATATATATATATATATATATATATATGAAGAACATATATGGAATATCTGTGATGACCTAAAGGTTGTGACACTTTTACTTGGAATGCAGCTGAGTTACACAAATTTTTGTTGCTTCCTCTGTGAGTGGGACAGTCGGGATAAGAAAAATCATTATGAGAAGAATGTATGGCCGAAACAATCTCCGACCCCGAGAGAGGAATGTTGTCAGTCCTCCTCTTGTTGATTCAGAGAAAATTTATCTGCTTCCTTTGCATATTAAGCTAGGGTTGATATATTTTTTTAAGGTATGGATAGGTCTGGCAAAGGGTTCACATATTTGAAAAATAAGTTTCCTAGAATAAGTGAAGCAAAAATCAAAGAAGGTATTTTTGTTGGACCACATATTATGGAACTGATGAGAAAACAGACTTTTGATGATGAGCTAAATGATCTTGAAAAAGCTGCACGGTTGTCATTTAAGAATGTTTGCGCAGAGTTTTTGGGGAATCACAGAGCAAATAATTATTCTGAAATCGTAAAAGAACTACTGACATCCTACAAGACCTTGGGATGCAACACGAGCCTAAAAATAAATTTCCTAGACTCGTACTTGGACTTTTTTCTTACAAATCTTGGCACCTTCAATGACGAGCACGGTGAGAGGTTTCACCAGGACGTTCTGAACTTGGAAATCCGGTATAATGGGAAGTAGAACTCCTCAATGTTGGCTAATTACTGTTGGACACTAAAAAGGGATCTCCCAGAAACAAAATACACTCGAAAATCATACATTTCTACATTCTAAACGTAAATTTAATTGAAGTATCAGCCACATTTATTAGTTATAATTTTTTAAAACTTAATATGCTATCACAGAAAAACTATGTCTTACCTGAAATCAGCAGAAAAACTTTATGAAGTTCACCCCCTTTTGGTTGTGGGACAGATAATTTAATCAATTTTGTTGACTAGTGCAGGCGGGATAGTTCCAAGGGCAAAGGCATTCTACGCTCGTCTGGCAGAGGTGATGGCAGAAAAGAAAGATGAACCGAAGAGCAGTATTGTGGTGTGGATAAGATGTAGACTGCCATTCCCACTCCTAACATGAGCGCTTCTATGTATGATAGGTACCAGGTCCCCTAAATCAGCACACATAAAGAACCTCGATTTTGAGCAGATTGTGGTACAAAGTCGGATAAATGAACGTTTAAACCATGTATGCGCAAAGGTAAATAAAATAAAATATGAAAGGGTAGTTGACCCCAGTAAATATGTATGTACGATATATATATATATATATATATATATATATATATACAGTATATATATATATATACATATATATATATAATATATATATATATATATATATGTACATATATATATATATATATATATATATGCATATGTGTGTGAGTATGTGTGTGTGTGTGTGTGTGTGTGTGTGTGTGTGTGTGTGTGTGTGTGTGTGTGTGTGTGCGCGTGTGTGTGTGTGTGTGTGTGTGTGTGTGTGTGTGTGTGTGTATGTGTGTGTGTGTGTGTGTGTGTGTGTGTGTGTGTGTGTGTGTGTGTGTGTTGCGTGTGTGTGTTCTGCTTGGCCTTTGGTTATATAAATACATATAGATATATATATATATATATATATATATATATATATATATATTGTTATAGTCACTGGTTACCACCACCACCCCTCATCCAAGTCAACAACTTGCTACCAGCTTCAATGGGTTGTTGGTTCGATCTTGTTTCAAGCCAGACTCGAACCTGACGAGGCCCACGTCATAGCTCCGCCCACTTCGACCCACTACTTAAAGGCGGTCACCCCCATCGGAACCCAGACTCGCTCCCCGAGACTCGCTCCAATATCCAAGACCCGTGGCTTCTTCAAGGTCTCCATACGCTCAGTTCCAACCTGTTTCACCAGCCGTACAACCACCGGCCTTCTCTCCCAGGACAAGCCTCGTTCCGTCTACAACTAGTCTAAGTAACCAATCTTGTACCTGGTAGAAGTGGAATCTCCCCTTTTCTATTGGTCGTTCTTGTTATGTATTTACTGTGTATTTGGGAACATTCCCTTAGTGCTTACCTTTTTGTTTTTTGTTTTTGTATATGTTTTGTTCCATTGTATCTCTTTATATATCTGTCATCCCTCGGGATATATTTAAATGTATCAGTGATGGTGAATATTAAATGTTTTTATGGTATTAGACTTTTCAACTTGCCTTTACGTGTGTAAAAATTTAATCCGAGAGCCACTACGAACGTACATTGTTACGGCTGCTTCGTGTCTTTGTAAACTGCCAGTTTCCACCCCTTATAGATCTGGCCACTGCTTCCGAGTCTTGGAGTACTTCAGCACATTTTAAGCCCAATCCGTAACAAATGGGTCCCTGTCCGCGGATTAGTTTACCATACGTAAATTAACGATTTTTTTTTTTTCAGAAGTCTATCAATTTCTTTTCGTAGTAACCATCACGATACAGCTAAATATTATCGCTCTTGTCATTCCGACAAATTACCAATTTTCTATTATAACTATTTATCTCTATTTTCTTTTATGGTGAAAGAAAATGAGTTTTTTGAAGCGTGAGTCCTCTTACCCCCCCCCTGCCCCTCTCCCCTCCAAACTACTCGATTTTCATATGTCTGACCAAGCTACCTCTTTATTTGATGGTTCCAAAGGAGAACCGGCAATTGTTGGCGCCACTATAACTCACCCATTCACTCGGTATTCAACTACCAAACCTCGAGTTAACTGTCGGCCCCACCTAAACTTCTATACTTACTGTACGCCCTCAATCAAATCTTATGACTCTCGTAGAAACTTTCCTAGTATTTGTATAAGGAGTTTGTTTGCTCCTAGGAATTTCCAAAGTTTTCTATACTCGCACAGTAGGTCGTGCTAATTAGAATCCAGACCCATCGTTCACCTCAGTCGGTTCAGTGCCCGAGTGGGGAGAACGACGACCCTCGTTCTAAGCGAACTCTCTCTTGGCAGGCCATCTGTAGTTTCGGTTGGGTAGTACTGAACGCTGGTATTCTAACTAGCATACATTCATCAGAACAATCAACTTCTGACCTGGGTACTTCAAACCCACTAAATCCAATTCTAACCAAACATCGAATAATGTCCCGTGTATGCCTTGCTAAGTTCATGAGTTGGTTAACGTTTTTTTTTTATTTATTTAACTTATTACGCATTAGCGTCATACAGTGGGGGAGGTTTTCATAATGAATGTAGGAAGTCAACTGGTATGCACATGCTTACACACGTACACATACACTTATATACACATACAAATACATGGGTTGCAGGTAACATATACGACACTGGGTATTGTACATTCATTCAAAGGGGAATAAGACTGAGATGTCACGCAGGGCATCAGGTATTATGAGAACCCACCAAAGCGGGGGTAACGGACAAGTATTTCATCTAATCTATTTTGTGATAGGAGATGACGACAGATTGCATCTAATGGTAGTCCCTGGGGTATTAGATGTTTTACAGTGGGGCACGCTAGGCAGTAGTGCTCGATGGTGTTGGCTAGTGGAGCGTGGCATAGGCGACATTCTGTGAATACAGGCTCGCCCTCCACCCCGGCGACCTGCCACGGTGGACGGTAGCCTAGTCGCAGTTGGGCTGAGACAACATTGTGGCGACGAACCATAAGTCCCTTGCGGCGGTACTTGTATTTGTGGCGGCATACGGATTCGTAGTGGGTGATGGTGACACTGAAGGGTCTCTCGGTGTCCCGTCGACGTTGCTCAGGCAGAAGTGCAGCGGAGCGGACCCTGTTGAGGTAACATAGCAGGGAGAGAGGTCGTCCATCACCACGACGGGGGAGTCGGCAGGCTTCTTTTGCTAGGCGGTCTACTTTGGTGTTGTGGTGCAAACCTACATGAGATGGAATCCAAATAAATTCAATGCAGAGATTACGGATAGTTAGTAGGGATAGAAAGGAAAGGATTTGTTGTACAACAGAATGGTGAGTGGGATGAATAGCGGTGAGGGATTGCAGTGCAGGCTTAGAGTCACATATAATGACAGCATTCACTCCTCTTTGGCAAACGAGACTGATAGCATCTAAGATGGCGTATAGTTCACACAATGTGGAGCTGGAGTGATCTCTGAGTCGACGGCCGACCCAGCCCTCAGGAGGCGGCGGTAGGTCAGGTGAGTAGACTGCTCCTCCAGCTGCACCATCCGATTGTAGTGTCCCGTCAGTGTAGAGGCGATGCGGAGCAGTGATGGAGGATGTTACCTGGGTAACATGTTCCAAGGCTAGCTGTAGTTGTAGAAGAGGTGGGTCACATTTTGCTGTAGGAGTGAAGCTAACCACAGGCGATGGTAGCGTCCACGGGGGAGGGCCTGGGGGTATGTCAGCTACTGGTACTTGTAAATCTAGGCTGCGAATGAAGGAGGAGATAGACTTTATAAGACGGCGACCGGGGGGCATGAGGCGGGGGACGGGCGGAGCGGGGCCGAGAGAATCTCTGACCAGTGCTGTGAAGTGCGGTGAGATGTGGGGAAAGTGTATACACTTAACTGTGAGACAGGTGACATTAGAATAAATCCTCTCAACTAGGGATGGAAGCCGTAATTCCCGTTGCATGTTGACAATTCTGGTAGTCATTGGGCAACCGAGAATGATTCTCATGGCTTTATTCTGAAAAATCTCCAGTGGCTCTAAAGCATATCGAGGAAGTTGAATTAAGGCAGGGGAGAGGTAATCAACAACAGAGCGTATAAAAGTAATATAGACAGTTCTGGCCACGGGGATGGAGATACCGGAAGAGTTGTTGGTGAGCCACTGGAGAGGCCGGAGCCGACGTTGTAGACGATCTAGCAATTCACGAATTACGGTATGGGATTGACGCCGGGCAGAAAGAGTTTCCGAGATTCGTACTGGTGCACCAAGGTAGCAGTACTGGGAGCTTAGTGGGATGATGCAGTCTCCAATCATGAACTCTGGCAGCGTGGCAGGAGGGCGGTAGGAGAAAATTCTGCTCTTCTGTGGGGAAGCAACAAGGCCACAGTTAGCAGAAGCTTGGGAGAGAGAAGTAAGAAAGAGTTGTAGGTGTGTTGGGGAGGTAGTGTGAATACATAGGTCATCTGCATAGCATGTAATTGTGACCTCAGGAATAGTGGGCAAAGACGTGAGGAGACGATGCATAAGTATATTAAAGAGAAATGGACTTAGTACCCCTCCTTGAGGAGTGCCGAGATGAAAATCCCGTGAGGAGCTGTAGGCACCGCTAAAGAAGACACGGGAGGTTCGGTTACTGAGGTAGCCCTTAATCCATCGTAGTAATTTACCCTTAATTCCAAAGTCAATTAATTGATCTAAAATAACGTCTCGGTTTGCTATATCAAATGCACTTTTTAGATCTATAAATGCCACAACACTGTCACGGGAGAGGCGAGAATATAAGTCGACGAGGCAGTGATGGGTGCTGCGTTGGGGTAGAAAGCCGAAGAGACGTGGAGAAAGGCGATCTTGTAGTTGGTACATCAGTCGGGTGAGCAAGATTCTTTCCATTACTTTGCAGAAGCAGGATGTAAGGGAGATGGGCCTGAAATTTGCTGTACCGGGCTTGGGTATGGGGATTATTGTACTCGTGGTCCAGGCATGTGGGATATATCCATCTCGTAGACACATATTGTAGAGGCGAAGGAGGGGGTTACCGGGTACACGGTGCAGTAATCGTAGCACATTGTAGGTAATGCCATCATCCCCAGGGGACGTGGCTTTACCTCTCAAGAGAGCACGTCGTAGTTCATCTTCAGTGATTGGTATATTTTCTTCATCATCCTCTTGCAGCAGAGCATGTACTAAGCGGAGTCCACGAGCAAAAGCACCGGAGGAGAGGGCATCCTGGACGGGGGTAGGTAGGTTGGCAGGGTTGGACTGGTTTGACCACGTGACGATGAGCTGTTCGGCAAATACGGTGGGGGAATGATGACGGGCAGTAGCAGGAGTCTTCTTAATTACCCTGCGAATAAGGTGCCACATGGAGGCTACACTAGTTTGGTGATTAATTCTGTCCGTGAATCTCTTCCAGGAGTCAGTACTTACACATTCTAGGAGGGTTGTCAAATCGTCTCTGGATTGCTGGTAACGATGAAGTAGTTCAGGAGATGGGTTAGTTTGGAACATGAGTCCAACGCGCTCCGCTTCTTTCTGTGCGTCCTGAAGTCGGGTGTCTAGGTACCACGAGTGAGGAGGAGGGCGACGTTGGAGGTGGGGTCGTGATACGTAAAGCCTGTAAAAGTCGTGGGTGGCGGAGACAAGGCTATTGTATAGCTGGTCGGGGGAGGAACAGTCTAAGGTAGGTAGTATGCAGGTCATGTATGAAATGTACGTCGGGCAGTATTTGGGGGGTATGGTGAGGCGTAGGCGTGTGATAGGGGGTGTAGGTATCGTAGGAAGAGAATAGTGGAAGAGAAGAGCAATATGGTCTGAGAATAATGCAGGGTCTGAGGAGCACTGGATGCGGGATGATACCAAGCCAGAGGTGAGGACGTGGTCCAGGGTGCCTCCCCGGGAGTGTGTGGCGCCACCTGTGTCCCAGCGGGTCAGATGATGTTGTCGGATGAAGGATAGTAGGTGAACACCAGGGCGGTTAGTGGTGCCAGGACGATCTCCCAATGCAGGATGTCGAGCATTGAAATCCCCTGCGTATATTATACCTTTGATCGTAGGTGGTGGAAGAGTGGTTGGACGAAGACGTGCGGGAGCAGAGTAGATATTGCAGAGCTGTAGGATTCCGCCCCCAATTTCTATCTCGAAGAGTTGGAATGTTACGTCAGGGTCTTTATAGGAGCTCAGATGAGGTTTTATCAGTGTATTTTGTATGTTTGTTAGAAGACCGTTTCGTATCGTATGAATATAGGGGATATATCCGGGAAGGGTGGGTGCCTGTGGTGCAGTGTTGGGCCGGTTTGGAAACGCCTCCTGTAGAAAAATGACACAAGGGTGATGTGTCTGTACATATGCCTTCAATTGTGTGTACTTTTTGTGGTTGGTGATACCATTGATGTTCCATGAAAGGAGGTCTAGGTGAATGTTAGTTACGAACGTTGCGTTTGCTAGTAGGAGACCGGAGTGTGGAGGTGGATGGACGATTCGAGGAAGACTGGCTAGTACTGGGTTGTAACTTACAGAGTTTGTCGAGACGAGTTGCAATGGATTCCATTCTCTCGGCAAGCATGGAGATGGAGGAGACGAGGGTTTGTTGGGATTCCGCCAGTGTGGAGAGTCTGGTGGCAGTAGTAGTTTGGCCTGAGACAAGGCTGTCAATCCTGGTGTCAATGGAGGCGAAGCGGTCCTCGAGTGCTGCACATCGAGCCTGAAGGGCTGCAACGGCCTTACGGAGGGCAGCGTCTTGCTGAGGGGGGTTGGGAGCAGAGAGGACAGTCCGGGCGGGAGGAGGTGGTGGGGCTGAGGTGGGGCCATTGGTCTGGGTCTGGCGCCGAGTACAGCCGTGCCAGACGTTGACACCTGGCTGTAGACATCGGGGGCACTTCCATTGTGATGGGTTCGGCTGTGGTGGAGGTTCAGAGGTGGAAGTAGTCGCAGATGGGGGCGGGGGCGCACTTCGGACGGGACATTCTCTGGATTCATGGGCGGCGGCACACCAGGCACACTTAGGGGAGGCGGAGCAGTACCTGGATATGTGACCGATACCCCAACACCTGTAGCACCAGGGTCGGTCGTTACGGAGTCTTTGGACTTGACACGGGGGGAGGAGAGGGAGGAAGTCAAAGGTAATGGTGTCGGGGGGTGTTTCGGGGAGGCTCCACACAATAACAATGCGGTTGATGGGGGTACCGTTCTGCATGAAGCGCCTGGCTGAGTGTACTCCTGGGAGCTGTAGGGCAAGCTTGTGATCCACGTCAACGGGATAGCGAGGTGAGCAGGTATTGGGGGTACTTACGTGGTCTTTCGGGGAGTCTTGAGGGAGAAGAGGCAGTGACATAAATTCATTTGTAGTAACTCGGTCCAGGATGTCTGTGCGTTGTCTTGATATGTAGATGAATCGAGAGGTGAGTGCAGCCATCTTAACCTCGGCCGTATCCCGTTGCAGGTGGAAAGTCTTGGTGATAGTTGACAGCCAGCGGAGTTTAACTTCTGTGGATGGGTTCCCGCTAAAGGACAACTTAATATACTTGTCTCGGGGAGCAAATGCTGGAAGGGCGGGTGAGGGTCGGGTGGGGGCAACGGGAGTAGCACTGTGATTAGGCAGGGTAGGGCGAATAGGAGCCTTATTACACTCACTTGAGGTTCCCTTGATCGTCTTGGCAGCAGGCGGTTGACATTCTCCTGCGGGGAAGGTAGAGGTGTCGTCGGCCCGCCGTTTGGCACTGGGGGAGCGCTGTAGACTGGTGGGTATCATGCTGGGTGGTTGTTGGAGGGTGATGGGGAGTGGAGGTAGGACGAGGCAGGTCGGGCCAGTGGTTAACACTAATGTCGTCATCAGTGTCGGAAATCATTAAGTCCTGCTCTAAGCTGGACGCCGCTTCCGACCCCGAGTATTCCATCGAGGAAGGGAGGGCCTTGATAAGAAGGTAGGCTGATTTACTAGCGCGCAGTAGTTTGTAGCACTGTAACACAACTTGAGACAGCCGGTACGAGTCGTTAACGACGAGCACT
>NC_134806.1:23529481-23534481 GCF_046742065.1 Oratosquilla oratoria
ACATACTTCTCTTTTGAAGCTTAATAAATCAAGCTGTTCCTTTCCTTGATGTAGGAATTTATGGATGATCCACGCATTTACAATCATCATGTCTAATACACGTGTGAAGAGCGGCCAATACCACTTCTTTCCCCGTAGAGAAGTTGCGTATATCCCAGCCAACCAGTCATGGTGATCTACACCTCCCATATAAGCATTGTAGTTGTTCAGAACATATGACTAAGGAACATCACTTTTTACTTTGATATCACTTTGCCATCACTAAATATTTTTGACAGATTCAATGGTATCATAGTTTGTTCCAACACACACACATTTGTTGTCAGACCACCTGACAAAAAGAATTTCTTCATTTGTGTCAAACGTATAATCATAGGTGCCTCGTTTCTCTTTTTTATGATATTTGTTGGCCGCAAAGGACATTTGCTCAATCTACTTTCCCTTACTGTGCCTGTAGCCTGATAACCGAGATTCCTAAGACGAACTAACAAATCATACCCAGTGAAAAAGTTGTCAAAAAAACAGAATGAGAATCTGGTACTTTCACTGCCTCTAACATTCTCAAAACAACCTTTGTTCCGAGTATCAGGCCATCATTATTATCATTCCTAGAACTCTTGCCATAATACAAGTCAAAATTATAGCAATAACCTGAGGCTCCACATACAGCCCAGAATTTGTACCCAAATCTGATGGGTTTACCTCTCATAAACTGCTTCAATGAATTACGTCCATAGTACTTCACCATCATTTCATCTACAGATATGAATTCCTCAAATATGCCAAACTGCTGAAATGACTCTTTGGCTAGTGGACAATAGAGACCTAATTTTGAACCCTTTGTCATGTGTATTGTCCTTGGCATCTTCATTATTGCAAAAATGTATAAGACTTTTCACAAGCTGATAACGATTTCTTGACATTATCCTTTGAATGATTGGGACCCCGAGATCTTCCTCACTTGACCGGTAATCTCTCTCAGAAGGAACTTTGTGATATCCAGAAAATAGTAATATTCCAATGAATGTGTTTTCAACTCATCAACACTGAATGTAAAATCACACATATTTTTACATGAACTTGCATAGCGAACTGTCTCTTTGACAATGTGCTCATAGATGCCGGGAGTCATAGGTTTCTCAAACAGTTCCAGAGGTGATGAAGTATCTAGATTATCTTTCATTTTCTGCAAACAATCCCTGTGATGTTCGGAACGCCCTTTGATCTTCCTGTATTAAGGGATTTTGTGTTTCCATCATACGGGTTCAGAGTCACAAAATTTGCATTTTTTTCTGGATGATGTAGCGGCTTTAGCTTTATTTTCAGCATGTTCTTCTATCGGCACTCTATCCACATGAACTTCTAAGGTACCAGGCACATCTTGAACAGATATCTCACCCATTTCATCTTCAGCTATATTCTCCTCGTCAGTCAGTTCATCTACATCCGGTGGTACAATGATCACATCAGCTCTTTCAGCTGTATCTTCCTCTTCATCCTCATCAAACAATAATTCAAGGGCTCTCTCAACTGTGAGTGCACAGAACGTTGTCTCTTCGCCATCTGTGATGAAACAGAATATACATAAGTTTATAAAAGAGAATAATTATAATAAAAAAAAAACAATTTATTCTGTATTTTTTTTTTTCATTCTTAAATTTTGGCCTATATTGGCCATGTGAGGGGAAACAGATCCCTCGCACATTGACACTACTATTATACAGTAACTATATAACTACTAAAACTAAATAGTTGTACTACTATAATGCACCAACCTTTGAAGCAGTATTCAGTCAGATGTGTTGCCTACGACGATCCGAGCACAAATGACGTATCAGTGGGTGTAGCAGGCACCGTCATCCATGGCCTGTTGTAACATGAATAATCAGAGGGAGTCGCAGGTTCTGTTATCGTTGTCCTGTTGTGATCTGTAGTAGCACATGCTTCTATTATATTGTCACAGTGTCCTCATTTGAGGACAGGCATTTTCTAATATTGCTGGCTTGATGAGTACTAATAATAATTACCTGATATATAATGTACATGGTAAATCAGCGTCTTAGAAACATGTGACAACACCTATAATATCAGTATCGATAGAGTAGTACTCTGTATTGAAGCTATAATGTTGGCTTATTTGTGGCTCAATTTATCCCTGAAATTGGACCCCAACTAAATGCTTTTGCATGCATCAATGAAACATAGTTTTGACAAGAAGTTGTTGCAAAACATTATAGTTTGTATTTTATGTATCTTTGAGTTAATCTATTTGCTTATTTATGAATATAACAATTATATACCCAGTGTCCTCAAATGAGGACAGTGGGAGGTGAGCTAGCTGTTGTTTGCAGACGACACTGCGCTTGTGGCAAAATCGGAGGAGGGATTGAGGAAGTTGGTGACAGAGTTTGGGAGAGTATGTGATAGAAGAAAGCTGAAGATAAATGTGGGCAAAAGTAAGGTGATGAGATGTACAAGGGGTGAAAGTGGCAGTAATCTGGAAGTGAGCATTAAGGGAGAGCAACTGGAGGAAGTGGATAGTTTTAGATACTTGGGTGCAAATGTGGCAGGAAAAGGTGGAGTGAAGGTGGAGGTAGAGTGTAGATTGAGAGAAGCGAGTAAATGCCTTGGTGGATTAAAGAGTGTAATGAAGGAGTGATTGTGCCAACAGCACTGTATGGAGCAGAAACATGGAACATGAGAGAAGAAGAGAGGAGTTTGAATGTGTTTGAGATGAAGTGTCTGAGAAGTATGATTGGGGTTACTAGGCTAGATAGAGTGAGAAATGAGGAGGTGAGGAGGAGAACAGGGGTGGAAAGGGAGTTGGGAGATAGGGTTGATGAAAGAGTATTAGGATGGTTTGGACACATGGAAAGAATGAGTGAAGAAAGACCAGTAAAAGAGGTATGGAAGGCAGATGTGGAGTGAGTGAACATGAGGTGACGTCCTAGGATGAGATGGATGGATGGGGTAAAGGGGGTTTTGGGGAAGAGGGGAATGTCTGTTGAGGAAGGACGGGAGAGGACAGAAAACAGGGGTGAATGGAGAATGGTTGTATATGGATGATGTTGTGATGCATGAAGTGGAATGGGTGGGGGGATGGGGGGTGAGGTAGTGTGTGTGAGCAAAATTTTGACGCAGCTCGAAGGGATTTCTCCCCGTCTTCTCCTTTATATTGGGGAAGGAGAGGGGGGATCGCCGATTTAATGAAGCGGCCTTGCTGTGGATGTGCTGTGAATTGCGACACTGCTTCTGACCCAGGGCAGTGGACAAGGTGCAGGGATGACCCGTCATCTAGGAGGTGCTAAGATGGGAGGGAGGGTGGAGGGGTGTGGAGTGTTTTCAGGGATGGAATGGATGGAAATGATTTCATGCCTTTTCCTTTTTGGCTACCTCCCTAGTAAGGAAGAAAAAGCCTTGGTATATGTATGTGTATGTATGTATGTATGTGTGCATATATACATATGTATACATATATATGTATATACAGGCTTATGTCAAAAGCAAATATCTCGATATGATAGGAATAACTGAGACATGGTTAAATGGTACAAAGTTCGAAGCTGAATTTAATATTGCGGGATTTAAACACTTTCATCAGGATAGAAACCACAAGAAAGGTGGGGGTGTTCTATTGTACGTTAAAAACAATGTTCATGTTTGTGTTTTAGAGAAAGTGAAACAGGATGCATATGATAGTTTGTGGGTTGAGTTAACCCAAACAAATGGACAAAAAATGAATATTGGTGTAATATATAGGCCAAAGACATTATCATTAGCAGACGACAAACTGTTATTTCAAGAACTGTCTAGTTTCTGCAACCGGGATTTTTTGATAATTGGGTGATTTCAATTTTACTGAAATTGATTGGATGACCCTTGAACATGGCCATATAAGTAGTCGCTTGTTTGATTTTCTTGGTGACAATTACTTAATTCAGCATGTAAAAGAGCCCAAAAGGTATGGAAACTTACTTGATCTTTTGATCACTAGCCACGAAAGCATGGTAACTGATGTAGAAGTCGGTGAATCTGTTGCAAATAGCGATCACAACTTAGTTAGATTCAAACTCCTAAACAGTTTTAGAATAGATACTTGTGTTTCTAAAATACCCGATTTCAGTAAAGCTCAGTTCATAGGACTACGTCAGGAGCTTCAGCTTATAGATTGGGAGGCAAAATTAAATGAAAGACCTGTAGATCAGATGTGGGAAATATTTCAAAATACGCTCACTAAGATGATTCAATCTTACATTCCTTTTAAGGACAGACGTCCCCCAAATCAGGCTCGCCCAAAGTGGCTCGACAAAGAAACTGAAAAAAGTATTGCTAAAAAGAGACAGGCTTATAAGAAATATAAGTGTTCGGGTGCATCTAATGACTATGAAAGTTATGTATCAATACAGAGAGATTTAAAAAAGACAATAAGAAAAAGAAAACGACAATACGAAATGAACATCGCTGATAAATCCAAAGAGAATCCCAAAGAATTCTATAGTTACATTAGAGATAAAAAGGTTGTTAGGAATCACATTGGTCCACTATTATCTGCTGACGGTTAACTTGAATATTCAAATGAAGGAATGTGTAATATCTTAAACAATTATTTTAGCTCGGTATTCGTAAACTAAACACCTCAAAGTGAATTCCAAACTGAAACCTGTGAAAAGTCTGGGGTAAACTTACTACGGTAAATATAACAAAAGAAAAAATTAAAAGGTGTATAGACAAACTCAAAGTTAATAAAACACCAGGGCCTGACAGTTGGCATCCAAGAATCTTAAAGGAAATGAAAAATGAGATTGTTGTTCCACTAGAAAATATTTTCAAGAAATCCATCATATCCGGAGATGTCCCAAGAGAATGGAAGCTAGCTAACGTTACTCCCATATTCAAAAAAAGTGACAAAAAGAAACCAAATAACTATAGGGCTATAATTTTGACTTCAACCGTAGGAAAGATAATGGAAACTATCATAAGAGATGCTATCGAACATCATT
>NC_134806.1:23539481-23549481 GCF_046742065.1 Oratosquilla oratoria
TTTCGTTATCGTTATCGTTTTCGTTCTCGTTCTCGTTCTCGTTCTCGTTCTCGTTCTCGTTCTCGTTCTCGTTCTCGTTCTCGTTCTCGTTCTCGTTCTCGTTCTCGTTCTCGTTCTCGTTCTCGTTCTCGTTCTCGTTCTCGTTCTCGTTCTCGTTCTCGTTCTCGTTCTCGTTCTCGTTTTCATTCTCATTCTCGTTCTCATTCTCATTCTCATTCTCATTCTCATTCTCATTCTCATTCTCATTCTCATTCTCATTCTCATTCTCATTCTCATTCTTCTTCTCCTTCTTCTCCTTATCCTTCTCCTTCTCCCTCTCCTTTCCCTTCCCCTTCTCCTTCTTCTCCTTCTCCTTCTCCTTCTCCTTCTCATTCTCATTCTCCTTCTCCTTCGCCTTCTCCTTCTCTTTCTTCTCCTTCTCTTTCTCCTCCTCCTTCTCCTTCTTCTTCTCCTTCTCCTTTTCCTTCTCCTTCTCCTTTTCCCTCCATTTCCTTCTCCTTCTTCTCCTTCTCCTTCTCTTTCTTCTCCTCCTCCTTTTCCTTCTTCTCATTCTCGTTTTCGTTTTCGTTTTCGTTTTCGTTTTCGTTTTCGTTTTCGTTTTCGTTTTCGTTTTCGTTTTCGTTTTCGTTTTCGTTTTCGTTTTCGTTTTCGTTCTCGTTCTCGTTCTCGTTCTCGTTCTCGTTCTCGTTCTCGTTCTCGTTCTTATTCTCGTTCTCGTTCTCGTTCATATTCTCGTTCTCGTTCTCGTTCTCGTTCTCGTACTCGTTCTCGTTCTCGTTCTCGTTCTCGTTCTCGTTCTCGTTCTCGTTCTCATTATCATTCCACTTCCCATTCACATTCATTTTCCTATTATCATTATCATTATCATTATCATTATTATCATTATCATTATAATTATCATTATCATAATCATAATCATTATCATTATCATTATCATTATCATTATCATTATCATTATCATTATCATTATCATTTTCATTATCATTACCATTATGATTATCATTATCATTATGATTCTCACTTCTCATTCTCCTTTTCCGTGTCAATCTCATTCTCATTCTCATTCTCATTCTTCTCCTTCTTCTATTTCTCCTTCTCCTCCTTATTTTCCTTCTCCTTCTCGTTGTCGTTCCTTTTCGTTGTCGTTCTTGTTTTCGTTCTTGTTTTCGTTCTCATTCTCGTTCTCGTTCTCATTCTCATTCTCATTCTCATTCTCATTCTCATTCTCATTCTCATTCTCATTCTCATTCTCATTCTCATCTATATTATCACACTCAATCTCCTTATTTGCATTCCCATTCTCATTCCCATTCTCATTCTCATTCTCATTCTCATTCGCATTCTCATTCTCATTCTCATTCTCATTCTCATTCTCATTCTCATTCTCATTCTCATTCTTGTTCTCATTCTTCTTCGCCTTCTCCTTCTCCTTCTCCTTCTTCTCCTCCTTCTCCTTCTCCTTCACGTCCTTTTCCTTCTTCTTCTCCTTTTGCTATTCCCCTCTCCCATCACGTTATTGTTCTCGTTCTCGTTTGTATTCTCATTTCCATTCTCATTCTCATTTTCATTCTCATTCTAATTTTCATTTTCATTCTCATTCTCATTCTCATTCTCATTCTCATTCTCATTCTCATTCTCATTCTCATTCTCATCCTCATCCTCATTCTCATACTCACCCTCATCCTCATCCTCATCCTCATCCTCATCCTCATCCTCATCCTCATCCTCATCCTCATCCTCATCCTCATCCTCATCCTCATCCTCATCCTCATCCTTATCCTCATCCTCATCCTCATTCTCATTCTCATTCTCATTCTAAATATCATTCTCATTCTCATTTTCTTTCTCTTTCTCATTCTCATTCTCATTCTAAATATCATTCTCATTCTCATTTTCTTTCTCTTTCTCATTCTCATTTTTTTTTCTCTTTATCATTCTCGTTCTCGTTGTCGTTGTCGTTCCCTTTTCGTTCCTGTTCTCGTTCTTGTTCATGCTGTCGTTCCACTTCTTATTCTCGTTCTCATTCTCATTCTCATTCTCACTCATTTTCATTCTCATTGTCGTTCTTATTTTCATTCTTAATCTCATTTTCTTTTTCATTCTCCTTATTCTCCTTATTCTACTCATTCTCATTCTCATTCTCATTCTCACTTTCATTCTCATTCTCATTCTCATTCTCATTCTCATTCTCATTCTCATTCTCATTCTCATTCTCATTCTCTTTCTCTTTCTCGTTCTCGTTCTCGTTCTCGTTCTCGTTCTTGTTTTCGTTCTCGTTCTCGTTCTCGTTCTCGTTCTCGTTCTCGTTCTCGTTCTCGTTCTCGTTCTCGTTCTCGTTCTCGTTCTCGTTCTCGTTCTCGTTCCCGTTCTCATTTTCATTTCATTTTCATTTTCATTTGAATTGTCATTGTCATTGTCATTGTCATTGTCATTGTCATTGTCATTGTCATTGTCATTGTCATTGTCATTGTCATTGTCATTGTCATTCCCATTCTTATTCTCATTCTCATTTACATTCTCATTCCCATTGTCATTCTCATTCTCATTCTCATTCTCATTCACAATCTCATTCTCATTCTCATTCTCTTTCTTATTCTCCTTCTTATTCTCTTTTTCTTTTTCATTCTCCTTATTCTCCTTATTCTACTCATTCTCATTCTCATTCTCACTTTCATTCTCATTCTCATTCTCATTCTCTTTCTCATTCTCATTCTCATTCTCATTCTCATTCTCATTCTCATTCTCATTCTCATTCTCATTCTCATTCTCATTCTTATTCTCATTCCCATTGTTATCCTTATTCTCATTCTCATTCTCATTCATTATTCACATTCACATTCTCATTCTCATTTTCATCCTCATCCTCATCCTCATCCTCATCCTCATCCTCATCCTCATCCTCATCCTCATCCTCATCCTCATCCTCATCCTCATCCTCATTCTCATTCTCATTCTCATTCTCGTTCTCGTTCTCGTTTTTGTTCTCGTTCTCGTTCTCGTTCTTGTTCTCGTTCTCGTTCTCGTTCTCGTTCTCGTTCTCGTTCTCGTTCTCGTTCTCGTTCTCGTTCTCGTTCTCGTTCTCGTTCTCGTTCTCGTTCTCATTCTCATTCTCATTTTCATTCTTACTCCCACACTCACTCTTATTCTCATACTCATTCCTATTCTCATTCTCATTCATATTCTCATTCTCATTCTCATTCTCATTCTCATTCTCATTCTCATTCTCATTCTCATTCTCATTCTCACTCTCACTCTCATTCTCATTCTCATTCTCATTCTCATTCTCATTCACATTCTCATTCTAATTCACATTCTCATTCTCATTCTCATTCTCATTCTTTTTCGCATTCATAATCTCATTCTCATTCTCATTCTCATTCTCATTCTCATTCTCATTCTCATTCTCATTCTCATTATCATTGTAAGAGACCGGTAGATAAATGTAGACATTTAGGTAGATCGAGGGGTAGGTGAAACGATATGTAAATTTTATATTCGGTTGTTATGATACAATGGCCGACTGCAAGTTGCAGAGTTGCAGAATTGCAGAGTTACCGTCTTGTGTTTGTTTGTTTGTTTTTAATATAGATTAGGATATCAAGAGGTGCTGATGTGACTGAATGTAAACACAGAGCTCGTTCTGCTTGCGACAAATTGCTTGCGTAAACAAGATTTCTTGAGGCAGTATAACAGTCTTTCTGATTGGAGAAAATGGTGGAGGAGAAGAAAAATTATTTATGCGTGGAGGTAAAGTCACGCCCTAAAAGGTTGCCACTTATTTGTAACGTTCAAATTTATTGGAAGAATTAAATCGTGACGTCGGAGCAGACTTGGCTTGGTGGATGCAAGAGAATACCTGGCGGGAGTCCCTTGGTGTAACATGAAGAACCAAGTGTATTACTTAGAAGAAAAGAAGATAAGAAAAAAATAACTCCATTTTAATTCAACCCATCAAGAAACTTTAACTCTGATTATAGAAGATTAGATGGAAACATACTTAAGAGAAGGCGAAGGCATGGGGCCTACGAAATAATAACACAAGTGAGTAAGTGTTAGTGGCAGCGAAGCTAACATCATTATCAATCTCATTCTCGTTCTCGTTCTCGTTCTCGTTCTCGTTCTCGATCTCGTTCTCGTTTTCGTTCTCGTTCTCGTTCTCGATCTCATTCTCATTCTCATTTTTATTCTCATTCTTATTCTCATTCTCATTTTCATTCGCATTCTCATTCTCGTTTTCATTTTCACTCTCACTCTCACTCTTACTCTCATTCTCACTCTCATTCATACTCTCACTCTCATTCTCATTTTCATTCTCATTCTCATTCTCATTTTCATTCTCATTCTCATTTTCATTCTCATTCTCATTCTCATTCCCATTCTCATTCTCATTCTTATTCTCATTCTCATTCTCATTCTCATTCCCATTCTCATTCTCAGGCCTCTTCCCATTCCCATTCCTATTCTCGTTCTCGCTCTCGTTCCCGTTCTTGTTCTCGTTCTCGTTCTCGTTCTCGTTCTCGTTCTCGTTCTCGTTCTCGTTCTTGTTCTCGTTCTTGTTCTCATTCTCATTCTCGTTCTCGTTTTCATTCTCGTTCTCGTTCTCGTTCTCGTTCTCGTTCTCGTTCTCGTTCTCGTTCTTGTTCTCGTATTTGTTCTCGTTCTCGTTCTCGTTCTGGTTCTCGTTCTCGTTCTGGTTCTCGTCCTCGTTTTCGTTCTCGTTCTTGTTTTCGTTCTCATTCTCACTTTCATGCTCATACTCATTCTCGTTCTCGTTCTCGTTCTCGTTCTCGTTCTCGTTCTCGTTCTCGTTCTCTTTCTGTTTCTTATTCTCGTTCTCTTTCTCCTTTTCGTTCTCGTTCTCGTTCTCGTTCTCGTTCTCGTTCTCGTTCTCGTTCTCGTTCTCGTTCTTGTTCTCGTTCTTGTTCTCGTTCTCGTTCTCGTTCCCATTCTCATTGCCATTCTCATTCTCATTCTTATTTTCATTCTCATTCTCATTCTCATTCTCATTCTCATTCTCATTCTCATTCTCATTCTCATTCTCATTCTCATTCTCATTCTCATTCTCATTCTTATTCTCATTCTCATTCTCATTCTTATTCCCATTCTCATTCTCATTCTTATTCTCCCACTTCTCTTCTCCTTCTCCTCCTTCTCCTTCCCCTTCTCCTTCTCCTTCTCCTTATCCTTCTCATTCTCATTCTCATCCTCATTCTCATTCTCATTCCCATTCTCATTCTCATTCTCACTCTCATTCTCATTCTCATTCTCATTCTCATTCTCATTCTCATTCTCATTCTCATTCTCCTTCTCTTCCTTCTCCTTCTCCTTTTCCATGTCTCGTTCTCCTTCTCGTTCTCGTTCTCGTTCTCGCTCTCGCTCTCGTTCTCGTTCTTGTTCTCGTACTTGTTCTCGTTCTCGTTCCCGTTCTCGTTCTCGTTCTCGTTCTCGTTTTTGTTCTCGTTCTTGTTCTCGTTCTCATTCTCACTTACATTCTCATACTCATTCTCGTTCTCGTTCTCGTTCTCGTTCTCTATCTGTTTCTTATTCTCATTCTCGTTCTCTTTCTCGTTCTCGTTCTCGTTCTCGTTCTCGTTCTCGTTCTCGTTCTCGTTCTCGTTCTCGTTCTCGTTCTCGTTCTCGTTCTCGTTCTCGATCTCGTTCTCGTTCTCGTTCTCGTTTCCATTCTCATTGTCATTGTCGTTGTCATTCTCATTTTCATTCTTAATCTCATTCTCATTCTCATTCTCATTCTCATTCTCATTCTCATTCTCATTCTCATTCTCATTCTCATTCTCATTCTCATTCTCATTCTTATTCTCATTCTCATTCTTATTCCCATTCTCATTCTAATTCTCATTCTCCCACTTCTCTTCTCCTTCTCCTCCTTCTCCTTCCCCTTCTCCTTTTCCTTCTCCTTATCATTCTCATTCTCATTCTCATTCTCATTCTCATTCTCATTCTCATTCTTATTCTCATTCTCATTCTCATTCTCATTCTTCTCATTCTTATTCTCCTCCTTCTCCTTCTCCTTCTCCTTCTCCTTCTCCTTCTCCTTCTCCTTCTCCTTCTCCTTCTCCTTCTCCTTCTCCTTCTCCTTCTCCTTCTCCTTCTCCTTCTCCTTCTCCTTCTCCTATTCCTTCTCCTTCTCCTTCTCCTTGTCCTTCTCCTTCTCCTCCTTCTCCTTCTCCTTCACCTTCTCCTTCTCCTTAACCTTCTCCTTCTCCTTCTCCTTGTCCTTCTCTTTTTCTTTCTCCTTCTTCTCCTTCTCCTTCTCCTTCTCCTTCTCCTTCTCCTTCTCCTTCTCCTTCTCCTTCTCCTTCTCCTTCTCCTTCTCCTTCTCCTTCTCCTTCTCCTTCTTCTCCTGCTATTCCCCTCCTCCTCCTCCTGATCCTCCTTATTTATCCTCCTCCTCCTCAACCTCCTCTTATTCAACTACTACTCTATATTCTTCGCTTTCTATTTTTCCTTTCATTGACTTCTTTTCATGTATTTGCCTTTTTCTTAATTCTTATCTCCTCTCCTTTCCTTTTCTTTCCAGTCCCTTGTGTTTTTCTCATTTACATGATTTCTTCCCTTCCTCCCAATCCCCAAGCACGCTTCTGTGCATTTAGCATCCTTCCTGTACGTTTCCACACTCCACTCCCTTACCCCCAAATTTCCGCGTACTTTCCCCCTCCCTCCCTCCACCAACAAATTCATTCTTTTATTGATTACCTCCCTTTGCTGGCTTGCCCGGGCCATGACCTCACATGACCTGGCCTGGCCTGGCCTCGCCTGGCCTGGCTTCCTCCTTCTCCTCCTCCTCCTCCTCCTCCTCCTCTTCCTCTTTGGTTTCCTCCTACCGGGGTCCTTCCCCCGCAAGTCTTCTTTCATTCTTTCTTTTACCCTTTTTCTTTTTCCCTCTCTACTTTCTTTTTCCTAGATTATTCTTTCGTTTCTTTTTCAATCTTTCCTTTCCTCTTCTTTGCTTCCTTATTTCTTATTCAATGTCTCCATCCTCACCCTCTTATTTCTTTAATCCTTCCTCTTTCTTCCCTTCCTCCTTTCATTTTCTTCCTTCCTTCCTGTTTCTCCTTGCATTTCTCAGTCTTTCACATTCTCTACATTTCTATCTTTCTTTCTTCTTGTCCTTCCTCTGAAATTGAGCCTTATTCCTTGCCTCCATCTTTCTTCTTTGCTGTCTTACTTGCTGCCCTCCTCGTCTGTCTCATTCTCTTTCCACCTTTTGTTCTTTTCCACCCACTTTCACTAGCCAGCTATTTGTTTACTAGTCTTCACTTACATTTACTCTCTTTAGTTCGCTGAATTTGTATTGATTCGTTCGGAAATTACACTCTCGTCTGGGGTGGAGGGGTGGGGGTCCTGTCCTCAGCTGAATTAAATCATTTAGATGTGTGTCAGGTGAATATCTGTAAAAGGGTTCTGGTAATGATGGGGGTTATTTAAGAGAGCCTTTAGTTAAAAAAAAACATGAGATTTTGTCTTCTGCTGAATAAAATTATCCCCGTTAAACAGAGCAAAATTTTGTTTTAAGGCCGTCATTGTACCGAAATATTTCCGTACACGTGTGTAATGTTATTATCCGGATCAAAGATGAAGAAAACTCTCGTTCTCATTTGTCATGAATGAGCAAACTGTCTTATACTTGCTCCTGTTAATAATACCCTCAATTTCGAGCGTCCTTTCAATCATATATGAGATAAAGCAGTTTCAATTTCAGTATACGGTATGCTAGCTAAGAGTCGAATATAATTGCTTCCTTAGCTATACTCGTACTTTTATATTAACTAGCCATCCAATTACCACCATATCACTAACACAAGGAACGGTTTTGGGTGAATTTCTCATAATTCCATTATCTTGTTTTGTCTGACTCCAGACGCTCTTCTCCAGGTTTGTGGAACCCTTCATCACTAAAGAGTTAAACCTTATTCAGAAAACGAAGCCTGAGATCCCTATACTGATGGCTGTGGTGCAGTTGTCATCTTAAACAATATTGTTCTCCCTAACGTCAGACAACTCTGTTCAGATTAAATCTATCCTTTTACACTACAACGGTCACTTTCCCCGGTAATCCGAACAAATAGCAAAGATGATAATAACAGAGTCGATTCCTGTTGTAAGTTCCTCACTTTGTCAATATATTCAATAAAACATGACGATGACAAAAAGATAATGCTAGCTTTATATGAACAACTCATCGTATGCCTCCATCACCCTCCCGTTAGCTTTACTCATGCCTGTCCTCTTTCGTAACTCCACACGTCCCACACTCCCACACACGCACGAAGAGTTCCAGCCAGCGTACCAACGACACACTTTCCTCTCTAGATATGTCTGTCTGTCTGGATCAACATTTAAAGTGAAAGGTCACATATTCACCACTCACTGACTCCTACTTACCAACTATGGACGGACTATCATGTCCATCAAGACTAGTTTCATGTTTCACTCCTTGCGAATTGAGTGGAAATTGCTCTTTTATTCTTGCTATAAATTATATGCTGATATACATACATACATACATACATACATACATACATACATACATACATACATACATACATACATACATACATACATACATACATACATACATACATACATACGTAAATACATACATACAAACATATATTTATGTACATTTATGTACACCATTTCTTGCTTTTGCTTTGGTATATATTTTCCCATTCCTTTATCAATCTTCATCAGAATCATCTATTTTTCTTTCACTTGTGTTTCATCTTTGTAGAATTTTTCCCGGCTCGCTTCAAGAAAAAACTTCTTAAGTTTATCAAAGTCCACTTTGCCCTTTCTGTGTTTCTCGTTTCTCTTTTTAATATAAATATTTCCTCTTTTAATTCTAACTCGAGTAGTATATGGTCACTCATCGCAATTGGTGTCTTGTAACCAATTTTGTCTACTATTTCAAGCTCTGACGTAAACATTAGATCTAGACTTGATGGTTCTTCATTATTTCTAAATCTAGTGCTCTCCCTTACCCATTGTGTCATTGTATGTTCCATGGTCATGTCGAGTAATACATTTCCCCATTGACCTTCTCCACCTTTCACTGTCACCTCTTCCCAACATATTTCTTTGCAATCAAAGTCACCCATGAGTAATGCGTTATTTCCATCCATCAATATCTTGTTTAATGAAGATTTAGTATCATTTAACATTTTGAAGTGGTCTCTGTCCAAGGCCCTGTTTTTGGGGGCACATAAATCTGCAAATTTTCTGTTTTTCATGGCATTGTATTCCACTTCTATTGTGACCATCTCTACCCTGTTCACTCCATATGTAACTTTCGTCACATTTAAGTTTTTCTTGACAAACACAACACGACTCCTCCACCCTGTTTCTCCTCCCTATTTCTAAGCCAGTAATTGTATAATCCATGTCCAATGAGGTTTGGCACTAGTGGACCTATTAATTTTGTCTCCGCAATTCCAATTATGTTTTTTTTTTTTTTTTTTTTCTTTTGTAGTTGTAGTAGTAGTAGAAGTACAAGCGTCCTGCCCTTCCGGCTGATTTTAATGAAATTTGTGTTTGTATGTAAAATAATTAGGACATTAAAAGCATGGGATTTTCTTAACGAATTTCATTTGTCAGGAAGACACATTTTTAATTGTTTTGCCGGGCTCTTTTGAGTGGAACGGACATCAGATTCTTCATCGAGATAGCGGCCAATCAATCGTCTCCGTTGCCATAACGTCAGCGTTCTCGGCCAATCAGTCGTCTCCGTTGCCGTGACGTTACGACTCTCGGCCAATCAGTTGTCCCCGTTGCCGTGACGTCACCACTCTCAGCCAATCAGGTTCTCGCGGACTGTTACCAAATCACCGTCAATGGCTAGATCGTTTTATAAAATACAGACATGTTAATTTTTTAATCTATTAATTATATTTTTTTCAGTCTCATATCTAACACTATCCAATAGAATTGCCTTATCTTGATCTCTATTTTCTTTTTTTCTTTTCTTTAGCTTCATTTCTTA
>NC_134806.1:23561981-23566981 GCF_046742065.1 Oratosquilla oratoria
TCTTGCTTAAGTGTTTATTTAAATAAATCTTAAAGCTTCGAACTCAACTACATTGCATTGCCTATACAGAAAGTTTATTCCATTCATTAACTACACCGTTGGCGAAGTTACAAAGGATTACAAAGGCGGAGCATGCCGACAGGAAACCTTTTGGTCCATATCTGGGTCGGATGCGAAAAAAATCATAACGATAATGAAATAAAAAATAAAAACTATAATCATGTAAATAACAAATAAAATACATAAATAAATGCATAGGTATAGTTAAATAATAATCAAACAGGTAAATAGTAAATAATAACAAATTGACATATAACTAATGATAAATGAAAATCAAACAGACAAATGATAACAAAATAAAAACAAATAATATAAAATAATTTATAATCATTACAGCATCAGTTTATTTAACTGATTCTTAAAGCTTCGAATTGAAATACTGTACATTGCACTACCTGTGCAGGAAGTTTATTCCATTCATTAACTACACGGTTGGCAAAGTTGTTTCTACCTACTTCCAAATTGAATCTATTTCCGGACAGTTTGAGACCATTGTTTCTTGTCTGATTCTCATTCAATGTGAAAATTTGGTCACTTTTGATGTTGTCAATTCCCTTTAGAATCTTAAAGACCTGTATCAAGTCACCTCTGAGTCTACGCTTTCTTAGGGAAAACAGATTCATATGTTTTAGTCGAGTCTCGTATGATTTGCTTTTGATATTTGGAATCGGTTTTGTGGCTCGCCGTTGTACTTTTTCCAGTCTGTCAATGCCTTTAATGAGATTCGGTGACCATACAGAAACAGCATATTCCAAATGTGGACGAACTAACGATTTATATAGCTTGTTAATGAGTGATGGACTTTTGAAATCAAAAGATCGCGCAATCAGTCCTAGAATCTTATTTGCTTTCTCAGAGGCTGAAATACACTGCTTGGACGATTTGAGGTCGTTACTGATAATTACGCCGAGATCTTTTTCACTATCCACTTTTGTTAACGAATTTCCAAATAACTTGTAATCGTACTTACTGTTATTTTTACCTATGTGCATTACCTTGCATTTACTTGTGTTAAATTTCATTAGCCACTTTTCAGACAATTGCTGTAATCTATCTAAATCTTCTTGAATATCTAATTGGTTTGAGTGATCATTTGCCACTCCGCACAGTTTTGCATCATCAGCAAATTTGGAAAAAGTAGATTTTAGTCCATGGTCTATATCATTTATATATACTATGAATAGAAGTGGCCCAAGAACGGAACCCTGAGGAACTCCACTTGTAAAAAAATTCCATCTAGAATTTTTTTTCCATTTAAAACAACTCTCTGTTTTCGACCATTGAACCAATTACTAGTCCAACCTAATAGGCTACCACGTATTCCGTGTAAAGCTAATTTAGTAAGTAGTCTTTCGTGTGGGACGGTATCAAAAGCTTTTACAAAGTCTAGATATATTAAATCTATATTGTTTCTTTTGTCATAATTCGAGATAACTGTGTGGTAGAATTCGAGTAAGTTAGTTACGCAAGAACGTTTCCGTCTGAAACCATGCTGGCTATCATTTATCAAACGGTTACTTTCTAAATGATGTTCGATAGCATCTCTGATGATAGTTTCCATTATTTTTCCTATGATTGAAGTCAAACTTATAGGCCTATAGTTATTTGGCTTCTTTTTGTCACCTTTTTTTAATATGGGAGTAACGTTAGCTAGCTTTCAAATTAAATCTATTTCCTGATATTTTGAGACCATTATTTCTTGTCGGATTTTCATTCAATGTGAAAATTTTGTCACTTTTGATGTTGTCAGTTCCCTTTAGAATCCTAATGCCCTGCAACAAGTCACCTCTGAGTCTATGTTTTTATAAGGAAACCAGATTCATATGTTTTAGTCGATTTTCGTATGATTTATTTTTTATATTTGGAATCATTTCGTGGTTCGCTGTTGTACTTTTCCAATCTGTCAATGTTTTTAATGAGATTCGGTGACCATGCGCAAACAGAATATGACAAATGTGGACGAACTAACGATTTATATAGCTTGTTAATAAGAGATGATATTTTTAAGTCAAAAGATCGCACAATCAGTCCTAGAATCTTTTTGGTTTTCTCAGAGGCTGAAATACACTGCTTAGATGATTTGAGGTCGTTACTGATAATTACGCAGATATCCTTTTCACTTTTCACTTTTGTTAACGAATTTCCAAACAACTTGTAATCGTACTTACTGTTATATTTACCTATGTGCATTACCTTGCATTTACTTGTGTTAAATTCAATTAGCGACTTTTCAGACTGTTGCTGTAATTTATCTAAATCTTCTTGAATATCTAATTGATTTAAGTGATCATTTGCCATTCCCCACAGTTTTGTATCATCAGCAAATTTCGAGACAATAGATTTTAGTCCGGGGCCTATATCATTTATATATACTATAAATAGAAGTGGCCTAAGAACAGAACCCTTAGGTACTCCACTCGTAACATTTATCTATATAGAAGTTTTGCCATTCAAAACAACTCTCTGTTTTCGATCATTCAACCAATTTCTAGTCCAACTTAATAGTCTACTGCTTACTCCGTGTAAAACTAATATAGTAAGTAGTCTTTCGTGGGGGATGGTATCAAAAGCTTTTGCGAAGTGAAGATATATTAAATCTATATTTTTTTCTTGTGTCAGATTTCGAGATGACTGTGTTGTAGAATTCGAGTAAGTCACACAATAACGTTTTCGTCTGAATCCAAGCTGGCTATCATTTATTCAACAGTTACTTTCTAAATCTCCGTCTATTGGCTCATTTCCTACCCTAGCATTAAAGTCTCCCAATACAACTACATTGACATTTCTCCCTAATCCCTCTATACACTCATTTATATCTACCCAAAAAGCTAGGGTAGGAAATGAGCCAATAGACGGAGTGATTGGGAAGTATGGAGTTCCCGGTAAAAATCGTAGTAGAGAAATGATGGTGGAGAAGTGTCTTGAAAGAGAGTTGATGATAACTAATACAGTATTTAAGAAGAAAGTCAAGCATAAGTACACATGGGAGAGAGTGGTGGATGGAAGGGTGGCAGATAGAGCGTTAATGGACTATATAGTGGTGACCAGGAGTATGGTAGGAAGAGTTAAGGATGTACATGTTCTAGGGGAAAGAGTGGGGGAATATCAGATCATTTTCTGGTGGAAGGTAAAATGAGAGTGGAGAATAGGTGGAGAAAGAGGAAAAGGGCAGAAGGTAGGGAGGTACTTAGAGTGAACTGCTTAAATGAGGAAAAAAAGGAGAGTGAGTTTAAGAAGAAACTGAAAGAGGAGTGGGAGGGAGTAAAGGATAGAATAGAACTAGGAGTGGAGGAGGAGTGGGGATGGTTCAAGGAGGGAGTCATAAGGTGTGCAAAGATAGTGTGTGGAACAAGGAGGGCGGAAGGAAATAGAAAGAAGGGTAGTGAGTGGTGGGATGAGGAAGCAAAGAAGGGTGTAGAAGAGAAAAAGCAGGCATTCATAGATTGGCTACAAATTACGACGAGGGAATCGTATGAGAGGTACAAAGTAAAGAGAAAGGAAGTTAAGCATAAGATAAAGGAAGCAAAAAGGAGAGCAGAAGTGAAATGGGGAAAGGGTATGACAGAAAATTTTGAAAGTAATAAAAAGATGTTTTGGAAGGAAGTTAAAAGAGGAAGAGGAGGCGAATCAAGTAGAGAAGAAAAGGTAAAAGGTGCAGATGGAGAGATAGTTGCAGTGGGAAGCGCTAAGAAAATGAGAGTGATGAGTGAGGAAAATGGAGGAGAAATAGGGTAGAATGAAGTGAAAGCAGCTGTTAAGATGATGAGAGCAGGTAAGGCACCTGGTCTGGATGGATGCCATGCAGAATGTCTGAAGAAAGGAGGTACAGTTATGATGGACTGGCTGGTGAGGTTGTTCAATGTTTGTTTAAGAGAGGGTAGAGTGCCAGAGGTCTGGAGGAGTGCCTGTATAGTAGCGCTTTAGAAAGGAAAGGGGGACAAGTATGAGTGTAGTAGTTACAGAGGGTTCAGCTTGTTGAGTGTAGTTGGGTAGTGAGTGGTGGGATGAGGAAGCAAAGAAATGTGTAGAAGAAAAGAAGCAGGCATTCATAGATTGGCTGCAAATTAGGACGGGGGAATCGTATGAGAGGTACAAAGTACAGAGAAAGGAAGTTAAGCATAAGATAAAGGAAGCAAAGAGGAGAGCAGATGTGAAATGGGGTAAGAGTATGAAAGAAAAATTTGAAAGCAATAAAAAGATGTTTTGGAAGGAAATTAAAAGAGAAAAAGGAGGCGAATCAAGTAGAGAGGAAAAGGTAAAAGGTGCAGATGGAGAGATGATAATGGAAGAGAAGGCAGTGAGAGGAAGGTGGGCAGAGTATTTTAGGAAGTTGCTAAATGTGAAGGAGGATAGGGAGGGAAAGGTAGTTGCAGTGGGAAGCGCTAAGAAAATGAGAGTGATGAGTGAGAAAAATGGAGGAGAAATAGGGAAGGATGAAGTGAAAGCAGCTGTTAAGATGATGAGAGCAGGTAAGGCACCTGGTCTGGATGGATGCCATGCAGAATGTCTGAAGAAAGGAGGTACAGTGATGGTGGACTGGCTGGTGAGGTTGTTTAATGTTTGTTTGAGAGAAGGTAGAGTGCCGGAGGACTGGAGGAGTGCCTGTATAGTTCCGCTATACAAAGGAAAGGGGGACAAGTGTGAGTGTAGTAGTTTCAGAGGGATCAACTTGTTAAGTGTAGTTGGGAAGGCGTAAGGGAGGGTCTTGATTGAGAGGATTAGGAGAGGAAGAGAGAGAGTAATTGGTGAGGAACAGTGCGGGTTTAGGACAGGTAGGGGTTGTGTAGATCAGATTTTTGTGGTAAGACAGATATGTGAGAAAGCTATAGGAAAAGGTAAGGATGTTTTCTGGGCTTTTATGGATCTGGAAATGGCTTATGACAGGGTAGATAGGAAGGCACTTTGGGAGGTACTGCAGATATATGGGATAGGAGGAAAGC
>NC_134806.1:23571981-23584481 GCF_046742065.1 Oratosquilla oratoria
ACCTACTTGCCCTTCCTTACCATAATAATTTAATCAAATTACCTCACATTTTTTAATAATTTCAACATTCAGGTACATACATACATATACCAAGGGCATTTTTTCCCCTTACAAGAGAGGTAGCCAAAACAAAGGCATAATCCACTCACACCCATTCCATACCCACATACTCCACTCCTAATCACCCACCTCCCTCCCTCTTATCTTGACTCCTACTGTATGACGGGACATCCCTGCATCTCACACACTGCCCTGGGTCAGAAGTAAGACACAGTACATCAAGCAAGGCCACTTCATTTATTCGGTGACCCTCCCTCTCCGTTTCCTCATGCAGAAAAAGAGAAGACGGGGAGAAATCCCTTCGGGCTGCGTCAAAATATCATTCACACATATTCCCTTATCCCCCCAGCCCCCACCCTCTCCTTTTCATGAATCACAGCATCATCCATACACAAACATTCTCCACTCACCCCTATCTTCTGTCTTCTCCCTTCCTGAACAGACATTCCCCTCTTTTCCAATGCCCCTTATATCCCATCCATCCATCTCATCCTTGGTCGCCCCTCATGCACACTTCTTCTACCTCTGCCTTCCACACCTCTTTACTAATATTTCTTCACTCATTCTTTCCGTGTCCAAACCATCCCAATACTCTTTCATCAACCCTATCTCCCAACTCCCTTTCCACCCCTGTTCTCCTCCTCACCCCTCTGTATACACCACCTACATCACCACCATTTCCCACGCATTGTGAACGATGTCACAATCACCAACCAGACTCTCTGGCGCCTACCATATCCGCTCAAATCGTTGAGTCTGCATTTTACCAGCCGAGCGCACCTCCCCGGGCGCCCACATACGGACTCACGAACACACACACATAATGGATGCCATTAGACACGACCCACATAACACACGGAAACATTACATATTAACGAGCCACCCCCCTGGTTATGTATATATTACGACTTGTACGAAAAATATAGTAGGTAATTAGTGGGTTGCCCCAGCCATGTAGGGCGACGGACTTTCAAGGTGGAATTATTAAACAAAAGGATAAAACGCACCTCAAAAATTTGCTGAGTTAGCCACTTCCGGCAACAAAAACCCGGCGCAGAGCTCCAAGAGCGTCGGTCTGATAGACGTGCCCTGTGTAAAGTGGTGTACTGCAAACTCTATGTAAAACCATGTATAATAGTGTACTGCAAACTCTGTGTAAAACGATGTATAATGCTATACTGGAAACTCTGTGCAAAGGTGTGTAGAAATGTGTAGTGAACTCTCCTTAAGATTAACCAATAAAGTGAAGGAAACTCAAGATCGTATCTGTAAATCCAAGAAGATACGGGAAGGGTAGGTAAATACTGGTGGCAGCATAAAACCGCACCCCATTTCCTCCAAAGAGACTGAAACCTAGAAACAACCGTATTCTCAACCCGAAGCAAGCCAGCCACGCCCACCGTCGAGCAGCACGGACCTCGGCCTCGAGCTGACATCGCCTGCCTTTGACATCTCATCGACACCGCAGTACACTTTACACTGTCACGGGCATCGTCATCACCGACTCCAAATTACCTAACCACTTCTAAACAAGGTAAATAATATATCAACCCCTCACAATACTTGATAATATTGATAACACAGGGGAACATTTTTTCAGTAACTTTGAGTTGCATTGGATATTTTAACGGATTTTAAAAGAGTTTTAGGCGCTGATTTCAAATCTGAAATTAGTTTTTCTCTACAAGCTCTAGTTTGTATGCAATTTGAGGTTAATGAAATTGTACATATGTGAACTTGCGTAAACCATGTATAAGCATTTTAACATCCATATATATAGATAGCTTCTAATATTTTGATCATTCTTCTTTTGTTTCAGTTCAAACATGGCTTCCAGAATGAGACATCATTGCAGAAACAAGCCTGATGCCTTCTGCTACATATGTGGATGCTACACACTCAATCGTCAGAGACGTAACATATCCTCGTTCGTCAAGCGTGCCTACAAGGCATATTTTGAAGTTCATCTTGGTGATCAAGACAAGCAATGGGCTCCTCATGTTGTGTGCCACAATTGTGAGGAAATGCTTCGAGACTGGACCAAAGGAAAACGCAAAGGTCTGCCTTTTGGAGTTCCAATGATTTGGCGCGAACCCACCAACCATGTAACTGACTGTTATTTCTGCATGGTAAACACAACGGGTGTTGGGAAGAAAAACCGACATAAGATTACGTATCCGAACATTCCCTCAGCTATTCGGCCTCTTCCGCACTCTGAAGAAGTACCTGTTCCAGTTTTCAAAGGCTTGCCTTCATTGGACGATAAAGACATTGGACATGATACAAGCCAGCAAGACAGTTGTGACAGTGAATTGTCAGAAAAGTGTTCACAATCGGAGGACTGTTCTTCAGACACTGAACCTTTCCCCGTCCCTAAGCCTCTTCCCCAGGCTGAACTGAATGATTTAGTGCGGGATTTAGGTCTTTCAAAGAAAGCAGCAGAGCTTTTGGCATCAAGATTACAAGGCAGAAATCTTGTTGATCACTCTGTTAAAGTATCATATTTCAGAAAGCGTGACCAGCTTTTTGTGACCTTCTTTTCAAAAGACAGACAGTTTGTTTACTGCCATGACATCCCAGGGCTTCTCAAAGAACTGGGTGTACCTTACTATAGTCCTGCTGAATGGAGACTCTTTTTAGACAGTTCAAAACGCAGTCTAAAGTGTGTTCTTTTACATAATGGCAATGTTTATGGAGCAGTACCTGTCGGTCACTCAGTGCATTTGCGGGAAGACTATGATGATATGAGAATGGTCATGGACTTATTAAAGTATCATGAGCACAATTGGATAATTTGTGTAGACTTAAAGATGGTCAACTTTCTTCTTGGACAACAGAAAGGTTTCACCAAGTTTCCATGTTTCCTCTGTATGTGGGACAGCCGAGCACGAGACAGACATTGGGTCCAGAAGGACTGGCCTATTCGTGACACCCTTGAAGCAGGCATGCCAAATATCATACAAGACCCAATTGTAAACAGAGATAAGATCATCTTTCCTCCTCTTCACATCAAATTAGGTTTGATGAAACAATTTGTCAAGGCACTGGAAACCGAAGGTGAATGTTTCCAACACATCATCACAGCTTTACCAGGGTTATCATTTGAAAAGATCAAAGCAGGCGTGTTTGATGGCCCACAGATTCGAACCCTAATTCGTGATGATCAGTTTGTTGCTAAGATGACCGCTTTAGAAAGGGCAGCATGGTTATCCTTTGTGGCAGTCGTTCAGAACTTCCTTGGAAACAATAAGGCGGAGAACTTCAGTGAACTTGTGAACAGAATGCTCCTCGCTTTTCGTGATCTCGGGTGCAACATGAGCATCAAGCTTCATTTTTTGAACAGCCACCTTGATCAGTTCCCTGACAACCTGGGGGCTGTGAGTGACGAACAAGGAGAACGATTCCACCAAGACCTAAAGATCATGGAAGAACGCTACCAAGGGCGCTGGGACAAAAGTATGATGGCTGACTACTGCTGGAGCATTAAACGAAATTGCCCAGATGAAATGTACAAACGCAAAAGTTACAAACGCAAATTCCTGCCTGAAAAAAATACACAAAGAAATTGATAAGCTTCCATCAGCTGTGGTGATGTTCTGAAGGATGCTAATCTAACTTTGGGATAGATGTTCTGTTAATGTTCTGTTTCTTTTGCCTTAATAAATGTACAGAAATGGCTTTCATACTGTTTTAAGATTCAAGTGAACAAAAGAATTGTGGCTGATATTGCAATTTCCTATAATAACGAAAAAAAAAAAGTCAAATTGCATAAAATCTGTAGCTTGCAGACAAAACCCGACTTCAGATTTGAAATCAGCACACTCAAGTTGACTATAGAAAAGTCTTTTTTTAAATGCAACAAAATGAGTGTTCCCCAGTGTAATCCTCACCTACCCACCAAAACCCCCCCTGATACTCGCTTTTCTTTTCCATTCCATGCGAGCATCATTCCCCCATACTTCGAGTACCAACCCCCAACAAACCCAATAAGGAAAATATATCACCAATCCATCAAAATATATTTCATCCACGACCCAAACTGAACTTCGACCAAGATTCCTACGTCTGACAACTAACAGTCTACGGGGTGCGACAGCCGCACCTGACGGTAGCTGCGCGTACGTCCATACATCCAAATTCAGTCATACCTTTCCAAGGTATCCCAATGTTTATACATTTATGTATATTTTACGATTCATTCTAACCTTTTTTTTTTAATAACAATACATCCAACTTAAACGAAGCAAATATCATTATAATAATTTTTTTTGTAACATCACTAAGATAACCACTCACTTATCTTTGCAAATAATTAAGTTAAGAGATTAGTCACTACGTAACATAGTACTATAATAACTACTTAGTGATAATTTTTTTCCTCCTTACAAAGTTCATATTCACTAATATTTAAGTATTATTTTATATATTATTAATTGTTACCAATCCATAATTATAATACAATTTCCTTTTACATAACCTTACTTTGTATTTTCCCAATTTATTATTTACATTTGATACCTTTTCAACTTTTACAATCATTTATATAGTTATATTGATATATATACCCTTTTTGTTATATTTCCACCACCTTATTATTACAAACCCATATTATATATCCCATTGTATACCCATTTACATTTAATATCTTTTCAACTTTTACAATAACTTATATAGTTATATTATTATATGTACCTTTTTTTTTATAATCTTATCCAATTACTACTACAAACCCATATTATATATCCCGTTGTATACCCATTTACATTTAATATCTCTTCAACTTTTACAATAACTTATATAATTATATTGCTATATATATACCTTTTTGTCATACTTTTATCATATTGTTATATGCACCTTCTTGTATATTCCCATTGTATACCCATTGACGCCCTATACCGCCCCCCTCTTATCTAACTAGAACACACTACCTCTTAGGTAAGGCATACCAATTTTTTTTAATTTAACTATTTCAACTTAGAACTCCCATCTCACCTAACTACTTACTATACCTGTTAAGTAATACATGCATCTCTAGTTAGACACTAACATGGCTACAGGAACGAGAGCCAAGGTCAGAAATTTAATTGATGTATTTCTTTCTGCCTCTAAAGAAGAAAAACCCTCCCATGACTCAGACCATGCCACAACTAAGGCAGATTCTCAAATAATTCCTGAGGATAACATTGACAACCCCCCCTTTCACCATGACCACTCACAGGAAGACCCTTTTAACCCAACCCAACTACAACAACTCCCCTACCCCCTCCCCCACTCCACACCAAAAGTTCAAGTTACCCCTCAACTGGACCCTCAACAACGACCCCCCACACCTCACCGCAACCCCAAATCCCCCCTTATGTAGACCCTCAACAACGACCCCCCACACCTCACCGCACCCCCAAGTTGCCCCTCATGTAGACCCCCAGCAACAATCCCTAAATCCCACAACCCATGCATACGAGAACTTAGCCTTCCCTTCTCCCAACTTCCCGTCAAGTCCAACAGCCTTCACCCAACATCCCTACCCAGCACCTAACCTTGCCCCAACCCCATTGCAACATCCTCACCCACAACTCCAACCTACAGTAATCAATAATTACCAAACCATTACCCCTCTAACCGAAATCCCCACCTTCTCTCAAGCTAGCGGACTCTCCATTACTGACTTCCTGACGGCATGTGACCTTTTCTTTTCTAAAAATCCAAACTACTCTGACTTAGACAAGATAAATCTATGCCGCCAGAAAATAGAAGCATCAGATGAGCACCGATCTACCGCTCGGATGCTAGACAGTCTGATAGCCACAGGGATCACATATAGCGATTATAAGCAGCATCTGTTAAATGTCTTTCAGAGCAAACAAGCAAACAACATTAACTTTCTCCTAATAATACTAGAACTCAAAAACAGACTAACATCAAAGACAATGTGGCCAACGCAATCAAGGAAATTAGGGAAAATCTAGAAAATAACAGCCCTTGGATCTGTACAACCATTACAGGAAAAAAGACAGTGACATTAGAAAACCTATACACATTCCTGGAGATAGGCCTTTATCTTTCCCAACTCCCACCAAAGTGTCAAAGAGAAGCCACAAAAAGGGATTTAAACACTAGAAACCCATTACTGTAGCTTACACATACATATTAGACATAACCAACGCTTGCAACATCTCCCTCTCTGACCAGCACCATTTTGCTAGACTAAATAGCCTTCAGTCACACCAGCCCCCTAGCTCCAATACAGCGCAACCATCTAACTGGTGTTCCTACCATCTTTCAACAAGTCACAACACCAGAGACTGCATACAGAAACAACAAATGCAAGCACAACACCACACTACCCCTTGCTCAGTTCATGGAACTACTGCCCACACGGATTCTCAATGTAGAACGCAGCAATACCAACACCCGCAGACACAACACCACACTACCCCTTGCTCAGTTCATGGAACTACTTCCCACACGGATTCTCAATGTAGAGCGCAGCAATACCAACACCCGCAGGCACAACACCGCGCTACCCCTTGCTCAGTTCATGGTACTACCTCCCACACAGATTCCCAATGTAGAGCTCAACAACAAATCAAACAACTCACGCCCCCCCCCAGACCCCCCAACATGTCAAAACCAACACGGCCAGGCAAATACTGCAACCTACACAAAACCACAACTCACTCCAACGAGGAATGTTCTCAACAAAAATCACAACCACAACCTCATCAGAGAACAAACAAACAAGTTACCGCACCTCGACAAACACCCTCCTCCCACACAACACATACAACTCAACACCGATTGGGGGAACGTGCACCAGCCTCACGCACCAGACCACCATAGGAACGTCCGACACACCACACAACTATATCACCCTAAAGGTGACATTAGATCAAATTACTGTTGACATGATGGTTGATACAGGAACAAACCTGAACCTCATTCCCAGAGCTCTCTATGAAGCACTAAATGACCCACCCCAAATTCAGTATTCAAATACGGAAAGCCTACTGATAGAAGGATCAACCATATCACTTCATGATATGATTGATATACATATAGAAGTAAACAATTCCCAGGTAGGCTTCACATCCTTCCACTTAGCTGATGAATGGAGTCTCGACCAACAAGGTATAATAGGTTTAAAGTCCCTACGAGACTGGAAGTCCATCATCAACTTAGATACCAACAAAATCTCCTTCCGAGATGAAAGTAATGAGTCAACACTTCCTGAAACACCCGACCCAGACACACAACCTCTTTCATATCTATCTAGCTTAAATAAACCCTCTCCAACTAAGAGCTACTCATTCCGTCCACCACCTTATGTCACCTCAAAAGCACTGATGTCTAACACAGTCATCATACCCCCTAGACATTCAATAACAGTTCCACTATACATACCCGGAGCAATAGAACATCAGGATGTCATAATAGACCCAGATACGTCAAGAATAAATAACATAACCCTAGAATCTTCATGGGATGTAGTGTCAGAAAATAAACACACCCTAGCTATGTTAACGAATCTCTCAGACCAACACCGCAAAATTAAAGAGAACACATACATTTGTTCAGTCCATCTCCATAATTCCCCAATCCAGGAACCACTCCCTCAACACATCAACACTGTAAGACAAACACAAACCCTCACCCCTATCCACCCCAACCAAATCACAACATCAGCCAACGGAGAGATGCGTGACAAGCTACAATACATCCTACAAAGGAATAGATCAGCTATCGCCTTAGAAGGCGAATCCTTAGGCAAATGTGATATAATCAAACATCACATCCAAATTCCCCCCAACACCCCCCCCCCCTCATACATCCCCGCTTACCGCATACCCCACAGTAGGAAAACGCAAGTCAACAACAGTGTGCACGAGATGTTACACCAAGGTGTAATTTCTCACTCGGACAGTCCGTGGAACAGTCCCCTCTTCCTAGTCCCTAAGAAAGACGGAACCTTACGCCCTGTTGTTGACTTTAGGAAAATCAATAACCTAACTCAATCTGACCCACACCCACTACCCGCCATGCAAGATGTCTTACAAGCTATAGGTAACGGAAACACTGTTTTTTCCACAATTGACCTTAAGTCAGCCTTCTGGCAAGTGGAATTGACTAATGAATCAAAACCCGTAACTGCATTCTCCACTGATAAGGGACATTTCCACTTCGAGCGTATGCCCTTTGGCCTTAAGAATGCCCCCTCAACCCAACAGGGATTAATGACTCGCATTTTCAGCGACATGATAGGAATCTCATTATTCGTCTACTTAGACGACCTCATCATCTATAGCCCCACACAAACTGACCACCTCCATGTAATAGAGATTGTCCTAAAAAGACTCAAAAACACCGGATTGAAAATCCAACTAGGAAAGTGTAAATTCCTACAGATGGAACTCACCTTCCTAGGCCATAAGGTCGATGCCCGAGGCATCCACACAACCACAGACAAAATAAACACAATAACCAATTTCCCAACCCCCAGAAACCCAGATGAAACAAGAAGTTTCGTAGGACTAGCATCATACTATGGACACTTCATAAGAAATTTTGCACACATAGCATTCCCTCTCACCAAATTCACAAGGAAAGGCGAGACCTTTAAATGGTCTGAAGCAGAACAGCAAAGCTTCGACACACTTAAACATGCTCTTACCACAGCCCCTGTCCTAGCCTTTCCTGACATGAAGAAAGAATTCCTTCTTTACACCGACGCCTCCTCTAAAGGAATAGGCGCAGTCTTACAACAGAAAGATGAAAACGGGAAAGAGCACCCCATAGCCTACGCAAGTAGAGTACTGAATAAGCCTAAAAGTAACTATTAACTACCCACAAAGAAGGACTTGCATTGATATGGGGCTTGAAACATTTCAAATATCTTATACTAGGCTATAAGATAAATGTTTTTACAGACCACCAACCCCTAGTCTACCTCTTTAACTCTAAAGACTTACATGGCAGAATTGCTAGGTGGAAAACCACCATATTGGACTTTGATCCAAAAATAACATACCTAGCTGGAAAGGCTAACGTAGTAGCCGACTCACTAAGCAGACAAATCCACATATCCACCTTAACAAAAACAACCTGTATTCCTATGCAAGACCTTAGAGAAGAAACAGACAAAGACCCGACATGGTCTAAAGTAAAACAACATCTACTTTCAAGAACACCCTTACAGTCCCGACCACCTATCCCAATAGAGGAACTCAAACTGGTCGACGGAATCATAAGGAGAACCACTAACGACAGAGAAGTTACTGTCAGCCCCAAAGCCGCTAGTTCCCAAGGTCCTACACATATTCCACGACAGCGCAATGGGAGGCCACTCGGGCAGGGATAAGACACTGAATACTGCTAGGCATTCTTTCTTCTGGATCAATATGAAAAAAGACATAACCACGCACATACATAATTGTGTGACTTGCAACCAATTCAGAGGACCTGACCCAAAACAACTCTATCAAAGACATTCCACTCCCTGCTGAACCATGGGAAACACTTGGTATTGACCTACTTAAAATGCCAACGAGCCATCAAGGTTCCAATTATGTACTCACGGCAGTCGACTATCTGTCAAAGTACACAATCCTAGTTCCACTACAGGACAAAACAGCAGAGACTGTGGCCAAAGCATTGGTTAACAACATATTCTGTAGATACAACATCCCCAGGCGAATGCTGTCTGACAATGGTTCAGAGTTCAAGAACCAGGTAATGCGCGAAATAGCACATTTATATAACATAAATCAAACCTTCGCCACTGCCTACCATCCACAAGGGAATGGACTTGTGGAACGAACAAATAGAAAAGTGCTTGAAATCCTCAGACCTTTGGCCAACGATCTTTCGAATAGTTGGGAAGATTGGCTACCCCAGGTACAAGCTAGTATCAATAGCACAGTCAACTCCGCAACAAAGATGTCCCCCCATGAGATCATTTTTGGCCAAAGAATGCGCCTACCCTACCAAATATTCAACCAACCACCACCCCCCTTATACAACCTAGATAACCTTACCCAATGCCTAAAAAGAGGCATGCAAAGTATATGCAAACAAGTCAGAGAAAACCTCAAAGTAGCTCAAGAAAGAACAAAAACAAAACAACACAAACGATCATCTCCACTTAGCATAACACTTGGAGACACAGTCATGGCCAGAGACTCTAATAGATCTAACAAACTCAAACCCAAGTTCTTAGGCCCCTTCACAGTCACAACCTCACTCCCCAACAATGTTTTCCTGTTAACGGACCCTTCCGATCACACAACCGTAACCATACACGGAGAGAAGTTGAGAAAAGTTAAACTTAACCTCGACCCAACCCCACCTCCCAACTACAACTCACCTACCGCACTAACACATAACTCACCCAAGCGCAAGTCCCATCACATAACACTACGTCGACGCAACTAAACATGCACTCTAACTCTCGCCCCTGAAGATGCAGGACGTCATGCATCCCTCAGTGGAGTTTAAAATGGCCAATTTACAATAAGAACTCCCTTCCGCATATCTATCAAAATTTCTCTACTTCCTTCCGACCACTATAATCTTAGCGAGAGTCAGATAGACATATCCTCATTCACTAAAACATAACCTTCATCCACAGGATGCCTCCCATACTTCTGCTACCCCTTCTCGTCCACCTCTCCCTCTCCACCCCCATACTGATACCAGGAGCAATCGTCAACAACCATGGCACCACCGCATGCGTAGAGGATTCCATAATGGTAAAACTAAGGATTTCACCTGAACTGTTGATAAGACCCCTCATAAAAATCCACAAAAACTTATTACAAATAGAGCAACAAATATCCACCCACAGATCAAAACTACGAAATCTCAATGACACTGTACCACAACGTCAACGCCTTATACGAAAAAATGAACACAATCAAATACACAATATACCACCTCCCCAACCCAGAAAATGAAGACCCAAAGAACAGTAGAATCAAACGCGGTTTATTCGACTTCATGGGAATCATCTCTAAATCCCTGTTCGGGACTGCAACTGAACAAGACGTACAAACAGTCCACTCACACATAGGAAATATAACAGAGGTACTACACAGACAGGGTAAAATCATAAATCTAAACTCTAAAAACATCGATCTCCTCGCCACCTCAATAAATTCAGTAATTGAAAAGATCAATCACCTCACAGCATTCACAACTTCCCAGTTATCTAAGATTGCCAATTCACAAATAGCCCTTTTCTTCCTTCACCACCTAAATGAACTAGACAAACAACTAGACAGATTACTGAATCACAGTAATCTTATCCAGAGAGATATTTGGAACGCCCACGCAGGTATAGTCAACTCTCAAATGATCACTCCAACCCAACTTACTCAAACATTACGACAAGCTCACAATACATTGAAACTCACCCCCTTCTTCCTCCAGAATGAAATACAACACTACTACCCCATCCTAGCATCAACTATCTTTCAAGAATTTATTCTTATCAACATACCTATGGACCCGATCAAGAGATTCTCCCTTTGGGAAATTTATCCCTTCCCCTACCCTTATCAAAACCGCACAATGACCCTCAACCTACCAACCTCCACCATCTTAAAATCAACAGACGGCCAGTGGATTTCACTGACCTCACCGGAAACCATGGCAGCTTGCAAGATAGCACGACCCAACTTCCATATCTGTCCAGCTTACCCCTTCCATTTCCAATTAACCAAGTCCCAACCTTGCCTCTCAGAACTCACAACACCCAAAGTCAATTTTTCCGAGACATGTGATTTTCGCTTTTCAGACAACACTCAAATACACCACACCCACGTAGGACATAAACACTTCATATTTCTTCCCCACCCCACATTAGTATCCGTAATATGCCTACACAAACCACCCTCCCATCATAAGATCAACGGCTCTATCACTCTACCAGACACCTGCCACATCTATATGATGGACTCAATGCTCCTCCCCAACAAACTCCATTACCAAGGCACTCTCAACACCACCCACGATCTAGGTCCCATAACCCAACTAACGCTTCCACCCCTCCCTAAGATCCCCGATACCATCCTCCCAAGTAAGATAGACATGGTACGTTTCCTAAATAAATCAACTACTCTTGATATGGACTCATTAGATCTACACTATAAAAATTTACCCTATGCCTCCACTGCCCTCTCAATCTTAATCATCATTTTTGTACTAGTGATACTAACAAAATACTTTTGCATGAAATAAGTCTTTGAAACAGTTTTTTTTCTCTTCTCCTTTTCCCAAATTGCTGTAAACCTAGGTTAAGTTTTATCTTGTGTCTCACCAATATCTTATAGTGACATATATATACTCATACAAACTCGTAGATAAGAGTTTCCCAGAAAACATAGAATATGACTTACAAACAGTGATATGTGAAATGTCATATAAACTCTTATGTGATAGTT
>NC_134806.1:23589481-23594481 GCF_046742065.1 Oratosquilla oratoria
CTTTACTTCAAACCACTCGCTATCTCCATGTTCAATTCTAACACAGGCCCTACTACTCTCGAAAATACTCTTGACTGCCCTTAACAGTTTCTCCCAATCCAATATATCTACAAAACCTACCCTGTCATAACCTTTTTCCAAATCCATAAAGCCCCCCCTCAAAAAAAAAAAATACCTCTTCCTAAAGCTTTCACATATATCTGTTTTATCACAAAGACCTAATCCTCGCAGCCCCTACATTTCCTAAACCCAAAGTTCTTCACCAATCACTCCTGTTCCTCTCATACTCCTCTCAATCGAAACCCTCTCATAAACCTTCCCAACTACACTCAACAAACTGGTCCCTTTTAAACGACTACACACTTATCCCATTTTCCCTTGTAAAGTGGAACTATACTGGCACTCCTCCAGTCCTCTGGCATTCTACCCACCCTTGGACACATATTAAACAACCTCACTAGACAGTCCACTATTACTGTACCTACCTTCTTTAGACACTCCGTATGACATCCATCTAATCCAGGAACCTTACCTGTTCTCATCATTTTCAGAGCTATTTGAACCTCTTCTTTTCTCATCTTTTCTCCATTTTCCTTTCCCATCACCGTCATTTTTTTAGCTCCTCCTACTGCTACCACCAATCCCTCCTTATTCTCCACCACATTCAACAACTCTCTAAGATACTCTGCCCATCTTCCCCTTACCCCCTCCTCTTCCGTCAAGATCTGCCCATCCGCGCCTTTTACCTTTTCTTCTCTACTTGACTCACCTCCACCTCCTCTCTTGATTTCCTTCCAAAACATCTTTTTAATCCTTTCAATTTTTTGTCATACATATACCCCATTTTAAATCTGCTCTCCTTTTTTCCTCCTTTATCTTTTGTTTTATTTGTCCCTTTTCTTTATATTTCTCATATTTTTCTCTCATCCTACTTTTTGACCAGTTTCTTCTACAACCTTCTTCACTTCATAATTCCACTACTCACTACCCTTCCTTCTATTCCTTCCCATCCTTCTTGTTCCATATACAACCTTTCCACACCTTGTGACTCCCGTTTTGCAGCACACCCATTCCTCTTTCAGAGCAATTTCCACTGTATCCTTCATCACCTCCCACACTTCATTCAACTTTTCCTTGTACTCCTGCTCCTTTTCTTTCTTATCAAAACAGTCTGCTCTAAGTATCTCTCTACTTTTTTACCTTTTTCTCTTTCGCCATCTATCTTCCACTTTCAACTTACCTTCCACCAAAAAAAAAAATAAATAAATAAAAAAAAAAACTTTTATTCCCCCACTCTCTCGCTTAAGATCATGTACATCCAAAACTGTTAATACTCTTCTCATGGGTACCACTATATAGTACATTAAGAGCCCTATCTACCATCCTTCCACGTCTTTTTTCAACTGTGTTAGCTACCATCAACTCTCTTTCTAGGCACATCTCCACCATTAACTCTCCAGTACATTTTTTCCTGGCACTCCACATTTCTCAGCCACACCAAGTATTGATTCATCCCTTACTCTAGCATTGAGACTTCCCAATACTAATACATTTATATTTATCCTTAAACCCTTTACGCACGCATTTAAATCTATCCAAAAAGCCCCCCTTTCCTCTACACTCTTCTCACTACTAGGACCATATGCACTTACAAAAACCCACATTCCCCTTCCCAGTTTCATCGTCATCCACATTTGTATATATATGTATTCATATATCTATGTAATTATGTAAACATTTATACTATCCCTAGCTCATTTGCTAACACCCTATCCCCATATATAAACGACTGCAGTGAACTTTGAAATAGTCTTTCATATTTCTCCTTTGTGTCCTGGAAGACTGCCCCTTGTTACTGGAGGCAAAGAACCCCAACATGAATACAAAATTTCAGAGTATTTTACACTGTTGACTCCGCCTGTACACCACGCCTGTCTTCGCCAACACCTTCTTCACTCTTCCGCCATGCCCGAAAACTCAAAGGAGTTTGAGATACCTGTATACTAAAGCAGTGGTAATGAATTACCTTAGATCTCAGTAATCTTCTGTCTAAGGAATCCTCTGATTACAAATGGTCCACAACAACATTTGTGAGGCTGAAAAAAAAAAAAACGATGGTCAAACTAGAATTTACTCATGAATTTAATAAGACATGTTTAAAAGAATTTTTTTACTGCCCAATGCCGTCATCGACATACATATACATATACATATACATATACATATACATATACATATACATATACATATACATATACATATACATATACATATACATATACATATACATGTACATGTACATATACATATACATATACATATACATATACATATACATATACATATACATATACATATACATATACATATACATATACATATACATATACATATACATATACATATACATATACATATACATATACATATATATATGCATATACATATACATATACATATACATATACATATACATATACATATACATATACATATACATATACATATACATATACATATACATATACATATACATATACATACACATACACATACACATACACATACACATACACATACAAATATACATATACTTATACATATACATATACATATACATATACATATACATATACATATACATATACATATACATATACATATACATATAAACACATACACATACACATATACATATACATATACATATGGATATGCATATGCATATGTATATACATGTACATATACATATACATATACATATACATATACATATACATATACATAATATATACATACATATACATATACATATACATATACATATACATATACATATGCATATGCATATACATATACATATACATATACATATACATATACATATACATATACATATACATATACATATACATATACATATACATATACATATACATATACATATACATATACATATACATATACATATACACATAACTTTTATATATTTGATTCTGGTCCAGAAGTATTCTCAATATATCAAGATCTATTTCACAGTTGTGTTTCCTAAGCTGAATAAAGATGTTATCTGTTTATCAGAGCAAAATTAATCTTCTGGTAATGACTGGTCTTTCTTTTGGTGAATAAACTCGTCTTATCTTACTTCGCAGAGATCCGTAATACAAGAATATTTGCTAATGGATTAGTAGGCAAATCGCGGCAGAGCAAAAAGAAAATGATCGAACGGAGGAACCGTAGCGGCAGAAGGGACTCGCTTGGAGTGCCAGGGGTGAAGGGTGAGGGGTACGGTGACCGGATGGAAGACAGAACGTAAAATTCAGGAGGCCACCGGTGATGGCACTGAGAGGAAACCGAAAGAAGGGGGACAAAAGGGAGGGCGCCAAGGAGGGGAAAACGGTAGGATCAAAGGGCGTGGGAAGGGAAGAAATACAAAGAACGGGAAGAGGGAAGGGAAGAGACGTAGGGGAGAGAGCGAAAAATAGTGGGTGGATTGTCAGCACATGGGCGTGGCCTAGCAATGATAGGTGACACATGTTCACGTATAGAACGGGTGACGCGTGTTGGCGCAAGGGCAAGGCGGTGCATGGTGGATCGAGACAGCGCTTGATACTTGTATGTGTAGACTGAGAGTTGGCACACGTCAGATTGAGTGACAAGGTGACAAAGGCAGGCATCTTTGGACACTAGGTTGAGTAATGTGAGAATGTGCAGTTATCCAGGGACTTTGGGGCGGTAACGAGCATATGTATAATACTGTATACAAAGTATATAGTACTGTATATTTAATATATATGGCTGTAACTAAGACCCCATGTGACCCAAGCAAACATAATGAAAATTAATGAAGATTGGTCACCTTTATTATCCTTTTAAAAGTTGAACCGTTTCCATACGGAATGGTACTTTTCTCTATGTACTGGCTGGCTACAAGTTACTTTACCTATCTCAGTGATATAATTTCTGTAGTAAAAGGGTTATGGTCTATTTCAACCTCTCCCTGTCGGATGGCAGTTTTCGTTTTATTCTGGCCGAGATCAAGCTGTTCTATTAGTCTGTTTGGTACGAAATCTCTTTCAGAGATTTCCACAGAAATGTCGTCATGCCAGACAAAGCAACAAATGTATGATTTTCTCAATAAAGTTAATATTCTTTATTTGCTACAAGAGGCAAAACCTTGTCGTCTATATAAGAATTACTTTTTCGGTGCACAAGAAGTGTGTCAAACTTCATGATCTTGCTAGGAAAGGCAACACATTACTCTTACAGATTTTTATCTCTAGGAGACGTGCATTCCAGTTGAAGAACATTATTTCTTTGACTAAGAATGAAACTGCCCAGTTGGGCATTGGATGCTCGCTCATCAATACCTCTTATTGGTAATGCATTTCCAATACATAATTTCTAAGAGGGTTAAAGCCTATCAACCAGCCTATTCGGACAGTTAAGTTAAAATTAGAGGAACTCCCGGCAAGATAAGGTTAATGAAGAATCTCGATGAATTCACAATGTCTGTTAGAATAAAGATAACATCTGGATCTGTTCTCTGCTAATGACAGACGTATTAATTCAACTTAGAGGAATTCCGAAGCAAAAAAGGGTTAGCTAGTTTACGTATGAAAACAAAGAGCATCTCTTATTCATAAAGCTGCAAAATATTTAGGCTGAGAATTGTGTATGATTGAATAAAGGTAGACTAAAATGTGATTGTAAAGTTACGTAGAAGTGCACGGGCTGAATGAATAGAAATAAATTAGAAAAGAACTGCTTCAGTTATGAGCTATACCTCGAAGCGAAACATTTCGAAAGTGTTTGAACACGTTATGAATGGCTCATTCGTTTCCATTATACATCGTCCAGTACATGTTGTTATTTTAGATCACATTAAAGAAGATGAAACATCTGGGTGATTTTATCTCAATGATCTTGTCATAAAATGAAGTAAAAATAACCGAAAATGCCTGGTGCGGAATAATCAATCAACTTTAAGGTAATGGCAG
>NC_134806.1:23604481-23616981 GCF_046742065.1 Oratosquilla oratoria
ACTTCATTAAATCGGCGACCCCCCCCTCTCCGTCACCTCATGCAGAAAAGGAGAAGACGGGGAGAAATCCCTTTGGGCTGCGTCAATTTATTTCTCACACATACTCCCTCACCCCCCCCCATCCCCTACCCACTCCACCTCATGCATCACAGCATCATCCATACACAACCATTCTCCATTCACCCCTATCTTCTATCCTCTCCCGTCCTTCCTCAACAGATATTCCCCTCTTTCCCAATGCCCCTTTTACCCCATCCATCCATCTCATCCTATGTCGACCCTTCATGTTCTCTCCTTCCACCTCTGGCTTCCACACCTATTTTACTAGTCTTTCTTCACTCATTCTTTTTATGTCTCCATACCATCCCAATACTCTTTCATCAACCCTATCTCCCAACTTCCTTTCCACCTCCGTTCTCCTCTTAACCTCCTCATTTCTTACTCTATCCAGCCTATTAACCCATATCATACTTCTCAGACACCTCAACTCAAACACATTCAAACTCTTTCTCTTTTCCTCGCTTATGTTCCATGTTTCTGCCCCATACAGTGCTGTCGGCACAATCACTCCTTCATACAATCTCCTCTTAGCATGCATTCCCAAATGTTTATTTCTCATTACACTTTTGAATTCCCCAAGGCATATACTTGCATCTCTCAATCTACATTCTACCTCCACCTCCACACCTTTTCTAGCCATATTCGTACCCAAGTATCTAAATCTATCCACTTCCTCCAGTCTCTCTCCCTTAATAGCCACTTCCAGTCTGTTGCTACTTTCTCCCCTTGTGCATCTCATCACCTTAATTTTACCCACATATATCTTCAAATTTCTTCTTTCGCACACCTTCCCAAACTATAATTAACTTCCTGAGTCCCGCCTCGATGTGAAAGCTATCGGTTTCTATTTTTCATCTCTCTCTTGCACCAGTATACCTCTTATCCCTACGCCTGACGCATCAGTACAAAGAATGAGCTCTATCATAATCAGAAAAATTAGAACTGGAGAACTAGCAAGTTTATCTTTCAACTTGTCAAAAGTTTGTTGTTGTGCAGGACCCAAATAAACTCTGGATCTTTCCTTAACAAAGAACTTAATGGATTAGCTGTGTCTGCATATCTCTTAATAAACTTCCTATAATACCCTGTCAATCCAAAGAAACTTTTAACTTTTTCTACATTGTTAGGTACTGGGTAGTTCTTTATATCTTCTACCTTTCAGTTCACTGTAGTAAGTCCATGTCTGTCCCAAATAAATGACATTATCTTGCAAAAAATTACATTTTCACGTATCACTTTCAACCCTGCCTAAACTAGTCTTCAGAATACCAAATCTAATTTCTTAAAATTCTCAGTTCGTGTTTGGGAAACTATTAAAATATAATCTAGAAATACACTGGTGGTGTTTCCTAACAACCCATCTTGTACTGTATTCATTAATCTCATATAAGTTAATGGAATGTTACATAACTCAATTGGTATTCGTTTGAACGCGTAATGCCCTGTTGTTGTAGAAAACGCTATATAATCTCGAAACTCTTCGTGCAAACCGATTTGCCAGGACGCTGATTTGAAATCTATAGTGTTAAAATACCGATTCTCAGTTCCCAAACTACAAAGTGTATATGTTATTACAGGTAATGGTAGTCGATCAGGTATTGTCTCTTTATTCAATTCTCTGTAGTCAATAACTGAACGCATGGTACCATCCAATTTTGCCACTAGAATCAATGGGAAGTTCTATTCATTTTGACTGCGTTCTATGACATCCTGCGATAACATTTCAGTGATCAATTTACCTAGAATAGGTAGCTTGGAATGTGGTGATCTGTAGGCAGGTATATAAATGGGCTGAGTCCCTAGTTTTAATTTGGTATATTTTAGAATAGTTGTTTTGCCCAAGACGTCCCCCGGCAAAGCAATTGCTTTATTGTGCTTCACTAGCAATCCAATTAGACTTGATTTTAACTCAGGACAACAAGTAGGCTCTAGTTGACTTATATTTCTCTCTCAAATATGTTTCTTCCTGAATTGAACAAGTTGATAAAATTGGTGATTCCACATTTTCAGAACTCTCGTTTAAAATCTTAATGGTCTTGGACAGCGTTGATTTTTTTTTTTTTTTCGGAGACGTTTAGTAGCATTAAGTGCTATCTCTGGGTGCCGCCACTGTCGCCCCCACTGGTTCACTAGCTCGCAGTCCCTGTCAACTCTCGTCGCCCCTGTTATCCCTCTCTGTGTTGCCCACTATTACCTCTCTTGCCATTGTTAGTCTTGTCAACACTCTAGTCACTGTAATCTACCTTGTGGTCGTCACTTATGGATATGGCAACTCATTTCTTTTAGTTATAATCTCCTGTCCAGCATAAAAACACAAAAATGAAGGAGACTGCAGGAGATCATGAGGCCTACAGTAGGCAGTTCGATGTCCAAAACCACCTGTCATCCCCATCCATAAAGTTGTCTAACCGTTTCTTAAAACAACTGGTAGTTACAGCGCTCACTACATGGTTACTAAGTCTTTTCCATTCGTTGACCACCCTTTTAGTAAACCACTTCTTGCCTATTTCCTTCTTAAATCTAAAATGTTCTAGCTTAAATCTATTACTGCGAGTCCTACCCTGTTGTCTTAATATGATGACCTTGTTTGCTTCACCCTTGTTAAAGTATTTAATCCACCTAAACACCTCTATTAGATTACCTCGCACTCTGCACCTTTCCAGAGAGTGTAAGTTAAGATGCCTAAGCCTCTCTTCGTAAGGTAAATTTCTGAGGCCATGCATCATTTTGGTCATTCGCATCTGTACTGATTCTAGTGAATTGATATCCATTTTATAAGACGGAGACCAAAACTATACCGCATAGTCAAAGATGTGTCTAACTATTCGTAACCGTCCTAGCAATGAAACCTAATGCTCTGTTTGCTATATTCTTGGCGCTAATGCATTGTTTCCTAGATTTAAGGTCAGGACTCACTATAACTCCCAATTCTCTTTCGCACTCAGTTTCCTCTAAAAACGTGTTATCTAAGCTATATCTATTTTTGGGGTTGAGTAGCACTACGTTTAATACTACTTTGAGATATTGAAGTTCGTTTGCTATTTCACCGACCATGTGAACAATTTGTTAAGATCGTCCTGCAGAATCTCGGCGTCGTCTCCTGACCTAACTTAGCGTCCTATTTTAGTGTCGTCCGGAAAACGACTAAAATCACTATCAATCTCATTGTCCAAATCGTTTATGTACATAATGAACAATGAGGAAACAAAAACCAAGCCCTGGGGGACCCTACTAGAAACATCTCCCCACTTGGATTTTACACCATTCATGGTGACCTGCTACTTTCTGTCACTGATCCAAGCTCTAATCCATTCTAACATTTTTCCTACTATACTATGGGCTTTAATCTTATTTAGTAGTCTCTGGTGGGGCACTTTGTCGAACACTTTCCTAAAGTCAAGGTAAATAACATCGTAACTGTCATTGTTATGTGACGCCTTATATACTTTAATGTAAAAAGATAGATTAGTCACAAATCAAATCATGTCTCTCGATGTGTTCTCTAAGTCTATTAACTATTATTGATTTAAGCATTTTGCCTATAACTGACCCTCTTATGCCTTTACTTTTTTTAGGAATGTCCCCTATGGGGCTACAAGGAGAAGGATTCCTAGTCCCAATTCCTGTCCATTCCTTCTCGCCTCTTAGGACGGGTAGAGGTTGTGTAGATCAAATTTTTGTGGTAAGACAGATATGTGAGAAAGCTATAGGAAAGGGGAAGGATGTTTTTTGGGCTTTTATGGATCTGGAAAAGGCTTACGGCAGGGTATATAGAAAAGCAAGGTGGGAGGTTTTGCGGATATACGGGATAGGAGGAAAGCTTCTAGGAGCTGTCAAGAGTTTTTATGAGAGTAATAGAGCTTGTGTCAGGATTAGAAATGGAGAGAGTGAGTGGTTCGAGGTAAAGGTGGGACTTCGTCAAGGATGCGTTATGTCGCCCTGGCTGTTCAACTTATACATAGATGGGGTAGTGCGAGAGGTAAATGCAAGGGTAGTGGGTCAGGGATTGGAGATGGTTAAAGAAAATGGAGAAAAGTGGGAGGTGAGCCAGTTGTTGTTTGCGGACGACACTGCGCTTGTGGCAGGATCGGAGGAGGGATTGAGGAAGTTGGTGACAGAGTTTGGGAGAGTGTGTGATAGAAGAAAGCTAAAGATAAATCTGGGTAAAAGTAAGGTGATGAGATGTACAAGGGGTGAAAGTGGCAGTAGACTGGAAGTGAGCATTAAGGGAGAGCGACTGGAGGAAGTGGATAGGTTTAGATACTTGGGTGCAAATGTGGCAGGAAAAGGTGGAGGCAGAATGTAGATTGAGAGAAGCGAGTAAATGCCTGGGTGAATTAAAAAGTGTACAGTAATGAGGAATAGACATTTGGGAATGGATGCTAAGAGGAGACTGTATGAAGGAGTGATTGTGCCAACAGCACTGTATGGGACAGAAACATGGAACATAAAAGAGGAAGAGAGAAGGAGTTTGAATGTGTTTGAGATGAGGTGTCTGAGAAGTATGATGGGGGTTACTAGGCTACATAGAGTGAGAAATGAGGAGGTGAGGAGGAGAACAGGGGTGGAAAGGGAGTTAGGAGATAGGGTTGATGAAAGAGTATTAGGATGGTTTGGACACATGGAAAGAATGAGTGAAGAAAGACTAGTAAAAGAAGTATGGAAGGCATCATGTGGAGGGAGTGAACATGAAGGGACGTCCTAGGATGAGGTGGATGGATGGGGTAAAGGGGTAAATGGGGCTTTGGGGAAGAGGGGAATGTATGTTAAGGAAGGACGGGAGAGGACAGAAGACAGGGGTGAATGGAGAATGGTTGTATATGGATGATGTTGTGATGCATGAGGTGGAATGGGCAGGGGGATGGGGGGGAGTGAGGTAGTATGTGTGAGCAAATTTTGACGCAGCCCGAAGGGATTTCTCCCTGTCTTCTCCTTTATTTATGGGGGGACGGAGAGGGGTCGCCGATTTAATGAAGCGGCCTTGCTGTGGATGTGCTGTGTCTTGCGACACTGTTTCTGACCCAGGGCAGTGGACAAGGTGCAGGGATGACCCGTCATCCAGGAAGTGCTAAGATAAGAGGGAGGGTGGAGTGGTGTGGAGTGTATTCAGGGATGGAATGGGTGGGAATGATTTTATGCCTTTTCCTTTTTGGCTACCTCCCTTGTAAGGGGCAAAAAGCCTTGGTATATGCATGTATGTATGCCTATAACTGATGTCAAACTGATTGGCCTATAGTTGCATATAGACGACATATCTCCCTTTTTGAAATCAGGAATAACGTTGCCTACCTACAAGTAATAGGCACAAAACCAGTGTCTACCGATTTGTTAAATATTTCTGTTAAGTGGTCGCAGATTTCAAATTTACACTCTTTAAGCACTCTCGGAAAATTTTCGTCTGGACCCGGGGATTTTGTAGCTTTAAGTCTTTCAATCTGTTTGACTACTTCTACCTTACTAATGCTGATATTAGATAGTCTACTTTCTTCATCCCCACTGAAAATCGGATCGCAGTCAGGTACCTTATCTAACCCCTCCTTAGTAAACACCGAGAGAAAATATTTGTTAAACGCCTGCAATTCATTGCAATAGCCCTGGAATGCCACATACCTCCAACTCTACGCCTCAGAAGGATTCCACATACTGTACAACAGGAACCCCTCCTTTATCCCTTATGTTATCTAGCGCATCCTGAAACCGCGCAAACAATTCCTCACTCCCTAACTTACCTATGTCATTCCCACCAGCACTCAAACAAACGATCGGTTTCACACCTTCCTCGACTATACACTTTCCTTTCTCTAATGCCACCTATCCCCGCCCCGGGGAAACGCACCTAAGTCCTGTGTTTCCTATCTTTGCCGCAGAAGGCCTTATATAAATACCGTAACTAGCTATCTCCTACAACCAAAATCTTACCTGTGGGCAGGGATCTAGCGACTGTTCTTCTTCTCTTGCATTTTCTTCATACAAGCTCTTGTAAACCCATGAAAGCTTGAAATGAGTTGCTGCATTCAAGCAGGTCTGGTGAGTTTTTTTTTTTTTTATCCTCTCTCCGTGCTTTGTTTGTCACCTTTTTCCACTCAGGTTCCACACATGGTTTGTCGTCTGAGTTTTTGGTCCTCGAGCAAAGAACTCGACTCTCCTCTTTAAGGCCTTCAACAGTCTTCTTTAAGGCAACACTTCTATTACGTAGAGATTGTACTTCTTCGCCGCTGATCACTGAAACACAACCGCTCGCTATCTCACTGTTTGAAGCAGCTACCTCATTTTACCTGACCTGAGTGACGTCTACTTTTTCTTCTCTATTTTTCATTTGTTAATTCTTCTACAGCGTGCTCCAAAGGAATCCCCCGAGAGCACATATGCAAGATCCCACGTGAGCTTTGCAGTGACGTAGTGGTATTTTTAGTCAAAATATTTTTAACTTTATATATAAGATCTTCCCCAAAGGGCGTGATCTTTTAATCGTGAACTAATTCAATTTCTCCTCTTCAACCCTTTCACCAATCAGATTAGTTGTTACAAGTCTACATGGCAATATTGTTTACTTAAAATAATCTCGAGTCTTCGGCAACTCGCTCGCTCGCTCGCTATATTGTTTCATAAACACCTAACTCACAGAATGTAACAACCCTTCTTCTAGCCCTCTTTCTATCCTCTTTTCTACTAGCCTCTTACAACTGGTCATCCTAATAAACATAACCAAAGACGTTAACGTAATTATATTTCTAAATGATAGACATTGTTTATCAGGGTTAGGGAAAGGCATTAAAAATACTGCCCCAGGAGTCTAGAAACTGTTTCAGGCTGGTTCAGTGTTATTGTTGGCTGGTCTCCATAAGTATAATGTCACAGGTCGTAGCCATGCCATGTAGCACTGGCACTGGCTCAAGACTTTGTCACCATACATATGATAAGAATCTAAAGAAAGAAAAATGGAGAGAGTCCTCATTTGGAAGATGTTCTTCTCACATAATCATCTCTCCAGTCCCATCATAAGGGTAATCAGTGATATAAAGTTTGTTAACACTATATATAAATCAGTCAAGCTTTAGAGTAAACGTTTGACAATCTTTTGGAATTTAATCTTTAATTATCAAATTTGATTTTACAAACCCGTAGATGTTCACACATAAATCTCAAACCCATAGCTCGAAAGTGAAATTGTGTTTTATGATCTATCTCTGGACTAGAGCAAGAATGTATTATTAAGCCCTCGACAGTACATCATTGGTAGTATGAAAAAGTATATGGCGAATTCTTTACATACATCTTCCTGTGCAATGGCTAAGAAAACGGTCCTCCTCTTCCTTTGCCAATAGGTGGTGATATATTCATAAAACCAAAACATCACTTTTGGAGCGGGCCACAACAATAGTGCCCAGGCCATATAAGCTACAGAAATTTGCATGAAGAATGATTCCGGTAGCCACTTCTCCCTGGCAAGATAACGGAGGTACTTCATCATCTATAAACTATCACCTTGATTTATTACACTGTCTCTATTTTATTGACCACAGTGAAGATACATTATTGATACATTTTTCTATGCCTTGTCAGCAAATTATTACATGAGCTGTATGATTTATGTGTCACTGTTTGAGATAAAGGATATTTCTAATTTCATCTTATATGACCACCAAAGAGATACATTATTGGTACTTTTTAGGCTTTGTTAACAAATTACCACAAGATCTATATGATCTATATGATATAGATTAAGATGAAAGATATTTCTGATTTCATCCGTATATTTTGTAGGCAGTATAACTCGTGACTTGCTCCACTAGACAATGGGAAATGTCATAATTGATTCAAAGTTGCATTTTATAAATACAAACGGCTTATTACTTGTTTTATTACGAAGTCAGATGGTCACTGAAATCAATTAGGATCTAATTAATCAACAAAAGTGTACTCTTGAAAAAAAGGCTAATGATAATGATTTATTTAAGTTTTTGAGTGTCTATTGGTAAGACTTATTTCATTATATATAAAAGATGGAGGTAAGGTGGCAAATGAAATTTTAAGGCTAAAGAATGGAGTCTTATTCAGAACCAGACGTTTCAATCTCATGAACCTTTTTCAGTCCTCAAGAGGTCGAAACGTCTGGTTATGGATAAATTTTCATAAAGCCTTAAAGTTTCATTGCCATCTCACCTCCATATTCTGTCAATGTTTATGTGCATACAAAAGAATTAACTTAACATTAGGATATACTTTTAATCTTTATCATGGTGCTCTTTAAGAAATGTATGTCCAGGAACAGTATATGAGAAGTCAAAAACATCTGAGCATATCTTGCATTATAATCTCCTTAAAAGAATCGAAGTGAGTATCGTATTTTCAAAATATTGTCAGTCTACATTAGCAATATTTCGTATTTCATCGTTAATAGTTAGCGCTTCTATTCTTGGGGAAAACATTGCTTCCAGGAGATGAAATCACAGACCCAGTAAAAGAAGGCTTTGAGGAAAGGAAGAGAAAAAGGATGTATGATAAATGTTAAAAGTGATCAACATTCTTCCCTAAATGGAAGCTGTTATAGTCTATGCGTTTTAAGAAGTCTGTTCAGGGTGTGGAATACGTTGTTCCAAATCAAACATAGTTCATGCCTCTTTCTTATTTCCAATCTATGTACTATTTTATTTTTTCTCATATTCTGTACATAGCAAATGAAGCTGAATAGTACAATGAGTATAACTTTTTAGGATTATAACAACGATTACCCAACCAACCCATCCCATCTGTCTCAATAGTCACACCTTGGTATGGCAACATAGGAAAAAAAATTGCTGCCACGTGTCATAGAATTCATTCAAATCGTTATTATAATCTTAAAAGTGATACTCATCGTACAATACAGCTTCTCTTACTATATACAGAATAAAAAGAATAAGATAGCACATAGATGGGAAATAAGAGAGACATGTATGTACAAAGATTGATTTGGCAGAATGACTAGTAGTAAATCATATCATGCAAAAAAAAAAAAAAAAAAAAAACAGATCGGTCTCCATAGAGCACACAGACTAGTCTTTAATCACAAAGGAATGATGCATGACTGGTCCATATGGTTGTCACTAAAGTCCCTAAGAATATTGACAGCGTAAAATTTATGTACTGAATAGTCTATACAGAAAACATTGGTGGTATGCATTTCCTGATATTTTGTATATTGAGTTTTGAAACAGAAAATCATATTCTTCTAGACAAGTTGAAAAAAATCCTGACCCCGTTTAGCAAAATAACATTATAAAAATGTTTTATTCTGCTTGTTTCAAGATTTTCTTTTTCTTCAAATCTAGACACTTCTTAGCCTCCGTCTGCTTCCTGTCTGTAATTGGCGTCTTAATCAACAAATACAAGATATAACAGATCCACTGACAACTTTCAAGGTACTTATACAGAATGCATCCCGGTCTAACAGTTTGCAGTGCTAATTCAAACAGAGGAGGAATGTGGGCGATATTTGCAATGTACGAACGTGTGGTCCACGGTTTTTCCTTGAAGTAGGAATACATTTCAGTCAGACCCAGTGTTTGCATTCACAAACAACCGAACCTGTAATATTGGTCTTGTCTTGTAATTTTAGTTTTCTACTTTGATTTTCAACAAAATGTTCTTAATAGATACGGTTTATTATTGATGCCGTTCGGCTGTAGGTAAATTAGCCATAAAACACTAGACACGCAAAAAATATATATATATATATACACACACATATATATATATATATATATATATATATATATATATATATATATATATATATATATATATATATATATTCAAATAAAACTTCGTTAGGTGAGGTTGTCTTTGCCCCTTTTCAAAGATGAAGGATTATTTTAACGGTTATGTTCTGGCTAAAGAGGAGCAATTCTATTTCGTATTGGAGAAATTCCTCAAGGTGGAGAGGTGGAGAGGTGGAGAGTAAATTCACGGGTATTCACATCTGCTTATGAACAAATATCCACAATGCAGGCGAGGGACATGACAGATAAAATACTCGTACACAAGCAGATCCCTCAGTCTTCATTCTACAAACATGTCATTGGTTTTATCTCACCCCGTACTTCGTGGATCTAGATTCGAATAAAAAGTGAGTGCTCTCTCTCTTTCTCATTCTCTTTCTCATTCTCTTTTATATTCTCACTCCTTTTCTCTCCCTCTCTCCTTCTCTCTCTCTCTCTCTCTCTCTCTCTCTCTCTCTCTCTCTCTCTCTCTCTCTCTCTCTCTCTCTCTCTCTCTCTCTCTCTCTCTCTCTCTCCTCTTCTTTCTCACTTCTCTACATTTTCCTCCCTCTTTTTATTTTTTATCTCTCTTCTTCTTTCTATTTGGTATCAGACTTGTGCTCTCCATTTTTTCACTGTTGCTATATTGCTCTGTTTATCTCTTATTCTCTTTCTTTCTCTCCTCTTTTCTCTTATACTCTTTCTTTCTTTGAACTCTTTCTATCGTGTTTTCACTATTTCTCTCACAGTTTTTTCCCTTTTTTTTCCTCACTTTTCTCTTTCTCTTCTTCTTCTTGACCTCTTTATATTTCTCTCTCTCTCTTTCTATTCCTCCCCTTTTCTCACTATCCTTCCTATTCGTCGTTCCTTTCCTCTTTCCCTTCCCTTTCCTCTACCCTCCTTTAACTACCCTTCCCCATCTCTTGCTCCTTTATCTTCTTTCTTCCCTTTTCCTTCTTTTTGTACATCCGCTTTCTCTTTTCTTTCATCCTCGTAATCCTTTTACTCCCCCATTTCCTTCTTCCACCTCCCTTTGCACTCCCCTTTTCCCTTTCTTTTTCCATTTTCCCCTTTCTTTCCCTGTTCTCTCTTCTTCCTCTCCCAACGTCGACCTTTACGTTTTCTATTGTTTCCCTCTATTATTTTCCCTCTCCCTCCTTTCCTCCTCCTTCCTTCCCCTCCTCTGCCCTGTCCTTCCCCTTCTCTCCCTTGTTTCCTTTCTATTTCCCACCTATCTCACTTCTTTCCCAACCCAATTTTCTTTGTCTATCCATTTGTCTTCTTCACTGCCTTCCATTATTCCCTTTCTTTTGTTCCCCCTTTCCGTGTTGTTGTTGTTGTTGTTTTATTCCATTTGCATTCTTAATTCTTACTCCACTCTCTTCCATGTTAACACTTCAGTTTCCCCTTTAGTCGTTTTTCTTTCCTTTCACCCCTTCAGCATGGTAATACCCTTAGCAGCAGGAAACAATTTCATTCACTTGAGAAAAGAACTTTGTACAAACGGGAATCTCGAACAATCGAACCCTTCTGTCCTCAGTTCTCACTTTGGCTGAGTAAATTTCCCTCGTGTCAACCAAATTTTTTTTTTTTATAAAAGAATGCCACTGCTTTCATAGGTTTACCAACTCACTTTTGCCTTCTTTTCTAGATTTTCTGTTGCCGACTTAAGAGGTTTAAAATTAAGAAATGTCCAGGAATTAAATTCCAGGAAAAAAAAAAAACATAATGAGTGATTTTCCTGGAGCTCACGTAAACTAATGCGAATCTTATATATATATATATATATATATATATATATATATATATATATATATATATATATATATATATATATATATATTGGGTACGAATCTTGTGACAATGTGGAAAACAAGTCGATGCTTTTTTCTCAATTCTCGGAAAGTCGTTGGACCTCAGTGATGAAGGCTTTACTAAAAGGCTGGGGAGCACCTGGATGGATGCTACTAGATAGGTGAGGCGGAGACATTCCCTGTCTCAGCGTTCTTTGATGAGACATACCGTGCCAGGTCTCTGGAATTACTGACACTGATATTAAGCAATGTTGGAACTTTTCCTACCTTTGCTACCTAAGTTCTACTCCCCTCACTCCTTCCTCCCTCTCACTCCTTTTCCTTCCTCTCCCCTCCCCTCCCTTTACCTCTTCATTATCCACCCTTGTCTCTCCTTCCTTACTTCCCTTCATTCTTTTATACCCTCAAATATCCTACTCTCCTTTCCCATCTCCTTATATCTAAACTCTTTCACTTTCCTCGCTTCTCTCCTCTTCTCTTCCCTTTCCCTACCTTCTCACCTCTCATACTTTCCTTCCCCCCTCCTTCCGTTCCATTTTCCTCCCCTCACCTTTCAACCCCTCTAGCCTCATAACTTCCCTTCCCTCTTCTCCCATTTTTTAAACCTTTTCTACACTTGCCTTTCCTCCCTTCCCTATCATCCTCTCCCCAGACACCCTCAACTCTTCTCCGGCTTGATTCCTATCCACCCTCTTTTCCGTACCCCGCCAACCCTCCTACCCCTACTCGTTCATTCCCCTTCCTTCCTCTTCATCTTTCTTCTCTATTTCCTCCCCTCGTATCCCTTCTGCTATCTACCTTCCTTTCCCTCCCATTTCTTTCTCCTCTATTTCTCTAATCACCCATCATCTCCCTTATCCTCCCCTCTTCTTCACTCCCCTCCCCT
>NC_134806.1:23619481-23634481 GCF_046742065.1 Oratosquilla oratoria
TTCGCAAAGCTAAAATGACATTACTGAAAACAAACGCGCGCTAAATCTTGTACAGCTAGATGAAAATCTCTATTGAAGAAATGTCATTCTCACCAACTTCAGTTTAATTTATGATAAGATAGCAATTTTTTTTTAAGTTCATGACAATGAAAATACAAGTATAACGTAGATTCAAAGTTTATACATGTTTCAATTTATGTTTCAATTGAAAGTTAAAGAAACGCTTGCCTAAATTTTGATTGCTTAATTAAAAAATCTTAACTAAGTCTGCTTTATTTGTTTTCTATATATACTCTTTTACCTTATGACATCCCTTCGTCTCTGTAAAAAGAGAAAGAGGGAAAAAGAAAGAAGGAAGGGAATAAGTGAAAAACGAAAGGAAGAAGGGATGAAAGAAAAAGAAAGGAAGAGAGAAATAAAGTAAGAAATGAAAAAAGGGAAGAAAGAAAGAAAGAAAGAAAGAAAGAAAGAAAGAGAGAAAGAAAGAAAGAAGAAAGAAAGAAAAAAGAAAGAAAGAAAGAAGAAAGAAAGAAAGAAACAAACAAACAAACAAACAAGCAAAGAAAAAATGAAGAAAGAAAAAATGAAGAAAGAAAGAAAAAATGAAGAAAGAAAGAAAGAAAGAAAGAAAGAGAAAGAAAGAAAGAAAGAAAGAAAGAAAGACAAAAAGAAAGAATGGTATAAAGGCAGAAGTGAAGAAAGAAAGAAAGAAAGAAGAGAAGGAATAAAAGCGAAGGGAAGGAAGGAAGAAAGGGAATAGGGGGAAGAAAAAAGGTAAGAAACAATAAAGAAAAAATGACAGAAAAAGAAAAATCTATCTATCCATCTATCCATCTATCCATCTATTCATCTATCCATCTATTCATCTATCCATCTATTCATCTATCCTTCTATCCGTCTGTCTGTCTGTCTGTCTGTCTGTCTGTCTGTCTGTCTGTCTGTCTGTCTGTCTGTCTGTCTGTCTGTCTGTCTATCTATCTATCTGTCTATCTATCTGTCTATCTATCTATCTATCTATCTATCTATCTATCTATCTATCTATCTATCTATCTATCTATCTATCTATCTATCTATCCATCCATCCATCCATCTATCTATTCATACCCAGGGCTTTTTTCCCCCTATAAGGGAAGTAGTACAGTCACAAGGCACGTACCCATTCCCACCCATTTCAGTCCTACCCATTTCACTCTCGCCCATTCAACTCTCACCCACCACCCTTTCCTCCCTCTCATCTTAGCTCCTCGTGGATAACGGTTTATCCTTGTATTCTACCCACTGCCCTGGGTCAAAAGAAATGCAACAAGACACAGTACATTCATAGCAAGGCCTGTTCACTTAATCGGCACCCCACCTCTCTCTCTCCGTCCCCGTCATGCGAAAAAAAAAAGAGAAGATGGGGAAGAATTCCTTTGGGCTGCATCAAAATATCATTCACAAATAACCACTCCCTACTTCCCCCTATCACATACGCCGCCCCTTCTTTACATCACATTAGCACGTATACACACCCATTCTCCACTCACCGCTACCTCCTGCCTTCTCCCTTCCTTCCTCAACAGACATTCCTCTTGTTCCTTCTTTGTGAAGTAACCTACCTGTCATTTTTTTATATAAGAAGAGCCAGAACACACCATTGAGCTCGCCGCGGTATGGTTCCCTTAGGCGCACTTGGAATGAACACTTCCGTGGTCAGTGCCAACGACCGGTAGTGTTCTCGTCATAATGTACCTGTCAGAACATTTAGTTCGTCGTGGTACGGCCATCCCTTAAGCACACTATGAAGAGAACAAACGGCTGGTACTATTCTTTAAGGAACAGTTATCTTGTCGGAATATACCTGTCAGAACATATTCAGTTCGCTGCGGTATGACCTTCCCTTAAGCATAATTTTAGTAAGTGGATAATGCAAACAGATTGGTAGTCTTCCATAAGAATAACTAGGATATTTAAAGTCAATCCTATAACTTATCTTTTTATTCAAAATACCGACGATACTATGTAAAACAATGGTGATGAGATTTTTAATTATTTATTGTAGGTACAATATTTGTACTATACACATATTCTTGTTATGGGATATACAGAAACATTTTTTATTCTATATACAAGAGAAATGAAATTGTTGGAGTGAAAGCATACATATACAAAAGTATAAAATAAATATATACAAGTGCCGTGCGAAGGGGTGACCATAGTCTTGACCTGGTTCGGAGGCATGGCACTTGACGGTCATACGACTCTTTTAAGGGGGATTTGCGTGTTGGCTACACCCTATTACTCAACGCCTCTTTCACACCTTCCATCCACCTCATCCTCGGTTGTCCCTACAAGTTCATTTCTTCCACCTCTGCCTTCCATGTCTCTTTTAGTAATCTTTCTTCACTCATTCATTCCACATGTGCAAACCATGCCAATAATCATTCATATCTGCTATCTCCTTTTCTACCCCCGCTCTCCTCCTCACCTACTTTTTTCTCAATCTATCCAACTTTGTAACCTTTATCATCATTATAGGGCATTTCATGTCAAACATATTTAAATCTTCTCCTTTCTGCCTCTCTTAAATTCCAAGTTTCCTCTCCATACAGTGTTGTCGGCCCAATCATTCATTCATACAATCCCCTCATTGCATTCAATCCCAAATGCCTATTTCTCATTACTGCTTTTAATCCCCTTGTGCATCTCATCACCTTACTTATATACACATTTACCTTTAATTTTCTCCCATCAACTACCTTCCCAAATTCCATATATAATTCCCTTAAACCCCCTCTCTGGCCCTGCCACAAGTGCAATGTCGTCAGCAAACAACAGCTGGCTCACCTCCTACTTTTCTTCATTTTCTTTAACCATCTCCAGCCTCCTGCCCATTACCATTGCATTTACCTCCCGCACCACCTTATCCATGTACACATGGAATAGCCATGGCGACATGGCACAGCCCTGACGCGCCCTACCTTTACCTTAAACGACTTGCTTCCTCCATTTCCAATTCTAACATAGGCCCTACTACTCTCGTCAAAACTCTTTACTTCCCTTAACAGCTTTCCTCCCAATCCCATATATCTGCAATATCTCCGACAGTGCCTTTCTGTCTTCCCTGCCATAAGCCTTTTCCAAATCCATAACCCACCATAAGAAATTCTTACTTTTTGCTAAAGCTTTCTCACATATCTGTCTTGCCACAAAAATCTGATCCACGCAACTCCAACTCCTACCTTTCCTAAACCCACACTGCTCCTCATCAATTACTCCCTCTGTTCCTCTCCTAATCCTCTCAATCAAAATCCTCCTATAAGCCTTTCCAACTACACTCAACAAACTGATCCCTCTAAAACTGCTACACTCACATTTGTCCTTTTTCTCTTGTAAGCGGAACTATACAGACACTCCTCCAAACCTCCGGATTTCTACCCTCCCTTAGACACATATTAAACAACCTCACTAGCCAGTCCAATATTACTGTACCTCTCTTCCAACACTCCGCATGACACTCATCTAACCCATGCGCCTTACCTACTCTCACCATTTTTAAAGCTACATGTACCTTATCTTTTCTTATTTCTCCCCCATTTTCTTCTTCTTCTATATCACCACCTACTACAATCACCACTCCCTCCCTATCCCATTTCACATTCGACACCTCTTTAAAGTACTCTGCCCATATTCCCTTCACCACCTCCTTTTCCGTTAACATGTGTCCATCTGCGACTTTTTCCTTTTCTTCTCTATTTGACTCACCTCCCTTCCTTCTTTTCCTTTTAAAAGGAAAGAAAAAAATAAAGGAAAAGCAAAAGAAAAAGGGGGAAAGAAAAGAGTAAAAAAGAGAGAAAGAATATGAAAAGAAAAATGAATATAAGAAAACGAAAGAAAGCAAGCAAGCGAGAAAGACATGAAAAAGGATAAACAAACAAACAAACAAACAAGCAAAAAAGACAGAAAAAGCTTATTTGTCAAAACCTCTCCACAAGCCCTGAGCAAACGCAGCATATGACACTCATTTCAGGTAGCCTGCTTGCACTTCACTGAAATAATTGAAAACTGACATCACTAGCAAGATATTAATTAAGCCAGCATTTGCGTTTTACTGTTCTTTTAGACCTCTATGGGAATATTGTTATGATGTGAAAATCTGAGGATCTACAGAAAAGTTTCCATCCCACTGTATGAAAGACCATGATAACGCAAATTCTTTCACTATTCCAAACAAATAAGCCCATTAGTTTACCCTGGACGCCTCATTATTTTACAGAGATTTGCCTGTTTACGTAAAGGCTGTTGTACAGTCAGCCAAAAATATATATTGTTCCGGTTCATTTAATGTTTTGTTCGAACAGCAAATTTTCATTCGTCTGGAAAAAATAATATAAGGATGGAGGACCTTTTAATATTTCTGTAACCCCGACAACTTTATTGTTATACATCATAAAGTTCCTTCACTATGACGTCTGAATTTTAAATTTAATTTTTGTTAAGTGAATTTATCACGCTCTATGAAACGTACACAAACATTAACGCTTATTATGAATGATGCAAATAGACATGAAAAGGTTCTTTGGTGGAGGAAGGTATCAAATTGTCGTAATGATTTTTTTTTTTTTTTTTAAATAGTTATCTAACAAAACGAATTATTTTTACATGAATAATATATCTGTTGTTGATTATCACAATATATATATATATATATATATATATATATATATTTATATATATATACGTATATGTACATACATACATATACCAAAGGCTTTTCCCTTACACTGGGGGTAGCCAAAAAGAAAAAGGCATGGAAACCACTACCACCCGTTCCATTTCCTATATATTCCACTCCTCTCCACCCTTCTCCCTCCCTCCTACTCTTGGCACCTCCTGGATGACGGGTCATCCCTGCATCCTGTCCCTGCCCTGGGTCAGAAGCAGTGTCGCAGGACACAGCATATCCACAGCAGGGCCGCTTCATAAATTCGGCGACCTCCCTCTCCGTCCCCTCATGCAGAAATGGAGAAGACGGGGAGAAATCCCTTCGGGATGCGTCAATTTTTTCTCATACATACTTCCTCACCCCCCATCCCCCACCCACTTCCCCTCATGCATCACAGCATCATCTATACACAACCCTTCTCCATTCACCCCTATCTTCTGTCTTCTCCCGTCCTTCCTCAACAAACATTCCTCTCTTATGTAATGCCCCTTTCATCCCATCCATCCATCTCATCCTAGGACGTCCCCTCATATTCACTCCTTCCACCTCTACCTTCCACACTACCTTCCACACATCAACCCTATCTTCCAGCTCCCTTTCCACCCCTGTTCTCCTCCTCACCTCCTCATTTCTCACTCTATCTAGTATTAATCCCTATCATACTTCTCAGACATTTAATCTCAAACACATTCAAACTCCTTCTCTCTTCCTCTCTCATGTTCCATGTTTCTGTCCAGTGCAGTGCTGTTTGCACAATCACTCCTTCATACAACATCCTCTTAGCATCCATTCCTAGATGTCTATTTCTCATTACACTTTTTAATCCACCAAAGCATTTACTCGCTTCTCTCAATCTACATTCTACCTCCACCCCCACTCCTCTCTTTACTACCACATTTGCACCCAAGTATCTAAAACTATCCACTTCCTCCAGTCTTTCACCCTTAATGTTCACTTCCAGCCTGCTGTCACTCTCTCTCCTTGTACATCTCATCACCTTACTTTTACCCACATTTATCTTCAGCTTCCTTCTTTCACACACCTTCTCAAACTCTGTCACTAACCTCCTCAATCCCTATTCTGATCCTGCTACAAGCGCAGTGTTGTCAGCAAACAACAACTGGCTCACCTCCCACTTTTCTCCATTTTCTTTAATTATCTCCAACCCCTGACGCACTATCCTTGCATTCACCTCTCGCACCACCCCCATCCATGTAAAGATTGAACAGCCAGGGTGACATAACACATCCTTGACGAAGTCCCACCTTTACCTCAAACCATTCACTCTCTCCATTTCTAATCGTAACACAAGCTCTGCTACTCTCGTAAAAACTCTTGAATGCTCTTAACAGCTTTCATCCTATCCCATATATCTGCAGTACCTCCCACAGTGCCTTTCTGTCTACCCTGTCGTAAGCCTTTTCCAGATCCATAAAAGCCCAAAAAACATCCTTACCTTTTCCTATAGCTTTCTCACATATCTGTCTTACCACAAAAAAAATCTGAGCTACGCAACCCCTACCTGTCCTAAACCCACACTGTTCATCACCAATCACTCCCTCTGTTCCTCTCCTAATCCTTTCAATCAAGACCCTCCCATAAGCCATCCCAACTACACTCAACAAGCTTATCTCTCTGAAACTACTACACTCACACTTGTCCCCCTTTCCCTTGTAAAGCTGAACTATAGAGGCACTCCTCCAGTCCTCCGGCACTCTACCCTCTCTTAAACAAACATTATATAACCTCACCAGCCAGTCCACTATCATTCTACCTCCTTTCTTTAGACATTCTGGATGGCATCCATCCAGCCCAGGTGCCTTACCTACTCTCATCATCTTAACAGCTGCTTTCACTTAATCCTTTCCTATTTCTCCTCCTCTTTCCTCACTCATCACTCTCATGATCACAACTTAGAGGACTGTGTAAAAAATCACCAAAGCAGGTGGAGGGAAGATAAACTTAAAGTTTACTACACAAATAGCAGGAGCATAATTAAAAAAAATGATTTGCTGCGAGGTAAAGCATGCGTAGAAAATTTCGATATTATAGCTATTACTGAATCCTGGATCAACATGGCTGATAAACATTTCCTTTCGGAAATCGAAATAGAAGGATATAAGTTTTTTTCATAAGGATAGGGTCGGCAGGAATGGGGGAGGTGTAGCACTTTTCGTTAAAAATACATTAAACTGTATTATCAACAATTCGATTAAGGAAGAGGACTGTACGGAATCTATTTGGGTAGAGATTATAGGCAAGAGTAAGAAAGTTATTATTGGCGTCTTGTATAGATCTCCTAACCTCAGCATTGAGCAGACTGATTCCCTGATTCATAAAATTCACAGAGCGTCCCAGTACAAAAACGTTGTGATCATGGGAGATTTTAACTATAGAAACATTGACTGGGAAACTTTAATAGGAGATCCTAAAACAAGTGATTACCGATCCTACGAGGGGACAAAATACCCTGGACTTAATTCTAACAAATAATGAGCACCAAATTAGCAGCGTAATAGTGGGAGATAGTGTAGGCTCTAGCGATCATCAAGAAATAAGATTTAATGTTATTTGGGAAAAATTAAAAAGTACGAATAACGTTCAAGTACCAGACTTCAGGAAAGCAAACTTTGACAATATAAAAACCTATTTGAAATTGAATACGAAAAGCAAGGCGGCCGTTTCAGACATTCTCGATTCTCGTTGCGGGGCTGGTAGTCAGGTCAGGGTCACGGAGGGTAATATGCATACCTTAGGTCAGGTCAATTGGGGGCGAGGGCCCAACAGTCAGGTCAGCAATTTAGAAGAAATGTATAACAATCTAACTGATCTAATTATTAATGCACAAAACACATTTATCCCCCTAAAGTCAATACGGAAAAATAGTAATACTCCCAAATGGATGACGGACAGATTGAAACATGAGATCAGAATGAAAAGAGGACTTAAGGTAAAAATAAAAAACGGGGAATCACACCTTAGATCAAGATATAACGAAATGGCAAAAAGGAATACACGTTCAGCGAAACGTAATTATGAAATCAAGGTTGCCAGTCAAGCAAAATCCAACCCAAAGGATTTCTTTCACCTCTATAGAACAAAAAATAAAGAAAGAATAGGACCAATTAAAAACGATGAAAATGTCATGATAGAATCGGAAGAAAAAATGAGTGAGGAGTTTAACAATTATTTTCTATCGGTGTTTACTAATGCGAGGTTAGATAAAGTACCTGACTGCGATCCGATTTTCAGAGGGGATGAAGAAAGTAGTCTAACCAATATCAGCATTAGTAAAGAAGAAGTAGTTAAGCAGATTGACAGACTTAAAGCTACAAAATCTCCGGGTCCAGACGAAATTTTTCCAAGAATGCTTAAAGAGTGTAAATTTGAACTCTGCGACCAGTTAACTGACATATTCAATAAATCGGTAGACACTGGTTCTGTTCCAACTGTTTGGAGGCAGACAAACGTTGTTCCTGTTTTTAGAAGGGAGATAGATCGTCTATATGCAACTACAGGCCAATCAGTTTGACATCGGTTATAGGAAAAATGCTTGAATCAATAATAGTAAATAGACTCAGAGAACACATTGAAGGGCATAATTTAATTCGTGATTCACAGCATGGTTTCTCCAAGGGTAAGTCATGTGTGACTAATCTTCTATCCTTTTACACTAAAGTATATAAGGCGTCAGACAACAATGAAAATTACGATGTTATTTACCTTGACTTTAGCAAAGCGTTCGACAAAGTGCCACACCAGAGACTACTAAATAAAATCAAAGCCCATGGCATAGGAGGAAAAGTGTTAGAATGGATTAGAGCTTGGATTAGTAAAAAATAAACAGCGGGTCACCATAAATGGAATAAAATCTAGGTGGGGCAATGTTACTAGCGGGGTCCCCCAGGGCTCGGTTTTGGGTCCCTTGTTGTTCATTATGTATATAAACGACTTAGACGATGGGTTAAATAGTGATGTTAGTAAGTTTGCGGACGACACTAAAATAGGACGCCTAATTAGATCAGGAGACGACGCCCAGATTCTGCAGGATGATCTTAATAAAATGTTAACATGGTCGGTGAAATGGCAAATGAACTTCAATATCTCTAAGTGTAGCGTGTTAAACGTAGGGCTACACAACCCCGAAAATAGATACAACTTAGATAACACGTTTTTAGACAAATCTGAGTGCGAGAGGGACTTGGGAGTTCTGGTGAGTCCGGACCTTAAAACCAGGAAGCAGTGCATTAGCGCCAGAAATAAAGCTAACAGAGTATTAGGCTTCATAGCTAGGACGGTAACGAATAGAAGTGCAGAGGTAATTATAAACTCTATCTAGCGATAGTTAGACCCATCCTTGACTATGCGGTACAGTTTTGGTCTCCGTCCTACAGAATGGACATAAATTCACTAGAATCAGTACGGAGAAGAATGACCAAAATGATACAAGGACTCGGAAATTTGCCTTACGAAGAGAGGCTTAGGCACCTAAACTTACACTCTCTGGAAAGACGCAGAGTGCGGGGTGATCTAATAGAAGTGTTCAAGTGGATCAAAGGCTATAACAAGGGTGATGCAAACAAGGTCATCATAATAAAACAACAGGGCAGGACTCGCAGTAATGGGTATAAACTGGACAAATTTAGATTTAAGAAGGAAATAGGCATGAATTGATTTACTAATAGGGTGGTCGATGAATGGAAAAAACTTAGTAACCATGTAGTAAGCGCTGAAACTATCAGTTGTTTTATAAAACGATTAGACAACTTTATGGATGGGGATGACAGGTGGTGATGGATACGGAGCTGCCTAGTGTAGGCCTTATGGTCTCTTGCAGTCTCCTTTATTCTTATGATCTTATGTTCTTGTGTTCATTTTTTAAGGGCTTCCCACTGCAACTACCTTTCCCCCCCTATCCTTCTTCACATTTAGCAACTCCTTAAAATACTCTGCTCACCTTCCTCCCAATGTCTTCTTTTCCATGATCATCTCTCCATCTGCACCTTCTACATTTTCTTTTCTACTTGATTCGCCTCCTCTTCCTCTTTTAATTTCCTTTCAAAACATCTTTTTATTGCTTTCACAATTTTCTGTCATACTCTTACCCCATTTCACATCTGCTCTCATTTTTGCTTCCTTTATATTATGCTTAACTTCCCTTCTCTTTATTTTGTACCTCTCATACGATTCCCTCGTCCTAATTTGTAGCCAATCTATGAATGCCTGCTTCTTCCCCTCTACACCTTTCTTTGCTTCCTCATGACACCACTCACTACCCTTCCTTCTATTTCTTTCCGCCCTCCTTGTTCCACACACCATCTTTGCACACCTTATGACTCCCTCCTTGAATCATCCCCATTCCTCCTCCACTCTTAGTTCTACTCTATTCTTCACTCCCTCCCACTCCTTTCTCAGCTTCTTCTTATACTCATTCTCCTTTTCTTTCTTATCTAAGTAGCTCAGTCTAAGTACCTCCCTACCTTCTGTCCTCTTTCTCCACTTATTCTCCACTCTCAATTTACCTTCCACCAGAAAATGATCTGATATTCCCCCAGTCTTTCCCCTTAGGACATGTACATCCTTAACTCTTCCTACCACACTCCTGGTCACCACTCTATGGTCCATTAACGCTCTATCTGCCACCCTTCCATCCACCACCCTCTCCCATATGTACTTATGCTTGACTTTCTTCCTAAATAGTATTTGCTCTCATCAACTCTCTTTCAAGACACATCTCCACCATTTATTCTCCACTACAATTTTTACCTGGAACTCCATACATCCCAATCACTCCATCTACTGGTTCATTTCCTACCTTAGCATTAAGGTCTCCAATACAACTACATTGACATTTCTCTCTAATCCCTCTATGCACTCATTTATATCTACCTAAAAAGCCTCCCTTTCTTATACGCTCTTCTCACTACAAGGCCCATACGCACTTACAAAAACCACATCTCCTTTCCCAGCTTCACCTTCATTCACATCAACCTTGATGAAACATCCTTCCACTCCATTACCCGCTTACTTAATTCTTCACTTACTCTCTCCCTCGTCCCCTCTTCACTCCTGAGTACCTCCCAGCTACACTCCCAAACTCACAATTGCCCTTTCCTTTCATTTTAGTTTCACTCAAAACCAGCACATCCACCTTTCTTCTCACAAACATACTGCCTATCTCTTCCTTTTCACTCTCATCTGTACTACATCTACGCACATTGAAAGACTCAAACCTTAGGGTACTGGTTGGAAAACTCCCAGATTTTTTTTTTCTTTTTTTTTTAATGTCCCCTTTTGAGGCAGCAGGTACAGGACTCCTAATCCCATCTCCCGTCCCATTTTTTTTTTCTTTTCGCATTTTACGACGCAAGTGTAAAGACTTGGTGGTAGCATTCTCTTCCCCCACCACAGTGTAGGAGAAAAAAAAAATTAAGAGAAATGTATAGACATATATATAGACATATACATATATATATATACATATATATATACATATATATAAACATATACATACATATATACATATATATATATGTATGTATATATATATCTTTATATATATATATATATATATATATATATGCAAAACAAATCACTAAGCACACGTGACAATAATACTTGGAGAAACCTCTTGGCAAATAAAATAAATGTATACCGAACGTTTTCGTCTATTGAAGACATCATCAGGGTACAAAGAATACAAAAAATTACCAAAGGTCATAATATGTACATGGTGGTAGAGGAACTGGGAAAGGTCCAATGTAACCCGATTCCAGAAGAATTATTTACAATCTTTTTAATAATAAAATTATCTAGCTTATACAAACCTAAGCTTAGATTCATATTATTTTCAAAAATATTTTTAATGTAGCATGATTCAATTATGTTCCTTTTTACAATATTATTTCATGATGTAATAACTTTTGTGTTTTGCCAGTCAATAATATAGGAGAACTTATTTTGGTGGATGAAAAGTCCACTTGACATTTGACCCGTTCTTATGTTGTATTTATGTTGACTAATCCTTTTGTTTAAATATTTTCCTGTTTGGCCTATGTGCTTAAAATCACACACTTTACAAAGCATACTGTAGATACATCCTTCTTTTTCTTTTGGAGAATTCCTAATGAGATAGCTCTTAACAATATTGTTGTTATTAAATATCACCTGAATACCAAAGCTTTTGAATATTTGAGGAATGGTGATAAAATTTTCATGATATGGAATTAGTAAAATGTTCTTCAATTTAAATTCGTTCACTTGAGAGGTGTTAAAATATGTTCTTCTGGCTTTTTCTTGTGCTTTCTCCATCAAATGTTTTGGATATTTTAACTTTTGATCAATCTCATAAACAAATTTTACTTCATCTTCAAGATACTCAAGAGAACATACTCTAAACGCTCTCAAGAACATAGAAGAAAAAACAGATAACTTCGTATTTTGATGATGGTATGAATAGAAATGAATATATGAGAGAATATTGGTTGGTTTTCTGTAGACATTAAATTTAAAATATCTACCACATCGATGAATACTTACATCTAAGAAAGGCAATGTGTTGTTCTCTTCTGTCTCAAATATGAATTCTATAGAAGGAACTAAACTATTTAACTTTAACACAAACTCATCTACAGGTTTATCACAAGGCCAAATACACAATAAGTCGTCAACATATCTGTACCATATTACATTAGATGGAAAAATATTAGGCAATAAATCTCTTTCGAAAAACTCCATATATAGATTACTTAAAACCGGAGACAGACAATTCCCCATAACCATACCAAATGTTTGTTTGTAAAACTTCCCATTAAACTCAAATTTCGAGTCAATAACACATAACTTTATTAAACTAATAATTGCATGGGAAGGAAGTATAAGATCATATTTCTTTAATTCTTTTTCAAGAAAACTTAACAAGTCAAAAACCGGAACTCGAGTAAAAAGACTTGTTATATCAAAGCTAACCAATTTGAAGTCAAAAGATATATTGTGTCCAAGTAGTTTGTCTTTCAAATCAACATTATCCTTAATATGTGATTTTGAAATGGTCCTAACAAGAGGACTTAAAAGAGACACTAGCCATTTTGATAACTTATAGCTACAAGATCCAATTGAACTGGATTGTTAATTTTATGGGTTTTTATCAATCCATACATGTATGGAAGTGACAGGGATACTGCAGACAATTTTTTTATCAGTTCATTGTTACCTTTTAAAATGTTCTTAAGATTTTTGTTAAAATCACTATTTACACTATCTAAGGGTTTTTTGTTAATCTTAACATAAGTTTCTTCATCACTTAACAATAAATCCATTTTCTCTAAGTAATCTTTCTTGTTCATAATAACAACACAATTGCTCTTATCCGCCTTCGTGATGTGTAGTTCTTTGTCATTTTTAAGGTTCTTATATGCAGTCAGGAAACGTTTAGGCACACTTGATGGACAAGGCGTAGATAGAGCATTGTACACAAAACCTTTACATAAATTAATGTCTTGTGCTGACAAATCACTAAATTTTTCCAAATTATAAAAACTCTTGCCAATTCCTACATAGTTCACATTTTGATTGTTAAAAGCAAATTTCAACTCATATCCAAGCGCACATTTAACGTCATTACTCAAAGGTTTGTCCGAAAGTTTGAGCACAAACATGGAATTGGCATCTTTGTTCCAATCACTATTACTATTTTCGTCCACCAAAAAGAGCTCTCCCATATTATTGACTGGCAAAACACAAAAGTTATTACATCATGTCATAATATTGTAGAAAGGAACATTGAATCATGTTACATTAAAAATAGTTTTGAAAATAATATGAATTTAAGCTTAGGTTTGTATAAGCTAGATAATTTTATTATTAAAAAGATTGTAAATAATTCTTCTGGAATCGGGTAACATTGGACCTTTCCCAGTTCCTCTACCACCATGTACATATTATGACCTTTGGTAATTTTTTTGTATTCTTTGTACCCTGATGATGTCCTGAATAGACGAAAACGTTCGGTATACATTTCTTTCATTTTCCAAGTGGTTTTTGCATATATATATATATATATATATATATATATATACTTATATGTATACATATGTATATATATATATATATATATATATATATGATTTCAAGAAATCTACAGCGACAATGGCGTTGTTGAGTTTATATTGGAGCTTTAATTTCTCTCGTGCAACAAGTTTCTGTGGTGGTTCCAAATAGATGAGAAGGTGTCCAAAAGACATTGGGTGCGGTTTTCTCTTTTTTAATTCTCCTATACGTATTTCGACCTTACTCGGTCATCCTCAGGGAGGGAGTAACAATAGTTGGTGATTACAGGGTTTAAATACAGGCCGTACATTGGCCGAACACTGGGACAGGTCATTTCAAAGTCCGTGATCCGTAGCGCTGCGTACGTGGAAGTAGCAACTTCCTTGTGGATTGTGGAAAGGGGTGTTATTGTTTGTGTTATGTGCGTCTACTGCTTGGGAGTGTGGTTGTGGGCATGAGTTGTATGTTAATGGAAGGTTTCTCGATGTATATGTTCACTGCTTCGGCCATCTTAAGGCGAAGGGGGTCGTGGGCTTTGTAGATTATTTTAGTGTTTTCGTTTAGTGTTTGTCTGGTGATGGTGGTTTTGTGTTCTTTTGTCATATGTGTTTTGATGGCGCCATTCTGGAGGTGGTATGAGAGTCTTTTGGAGAGGGTCATAGAAGTCATGCCAATGTATGAGGAGGTGCGGTGCTGACAATCACCGACAGGGCAATCAAACTTATACACGACGTTGACTTCTTGTAGAGGAGGGTTGGGGGGCTGGCTGTTGTTCTTAATAACCAGGGTGTGTGTTTTGGAGGTTTTGTAGTATACGATTAGGCGTATCTTAGTGTCTGGGTTGTTGGGTCGAATGTTACGTGTGATAATATTTTGAAGTGTTCTTTCGTCTTCTTTGTAGCCGGTGTTCATATGTCCTTTGTAGTACAGGTTCAGTGTTGGTATATTGGTGTTTGTGGGTGTTGGTTGTCCGGTAAAGGAGTTCATCTTGTTTTTGATAATGGATTCGATGGAGTGTTGTGGATAGCCGTTGTTGACAAGTAGTGTTGTTATACGTTGGAGTTCGTTGTTCGTGGTTTTCCATGTACTGCTGTGGGAGAAGGCTCGGTTCACTAGTGATCGGATCACACTTTGTTTGTAGCGTTCTGGACATTTGCTACTGCCGTTAAGACAGAAACCGAGGTTAGTGTCTTTGACGTAGACTTCAGTCGTGAATCGATCTGAGGCTGTGCCTACTAGTATATCTA
>NC_134806.1:23639481-23641981 GCF_046742065.1 Oratosquilla oratoria
TAATGCCACACAACACTGTAATTCCTGGTCAACTAACTTCTTGTTCTACCGTAACATGCGGTTTTTCAGGCCCCAATATATACAATTGTGATCTTTAGTTGAACCGTTTAATATAAATGTAGCCTCATCACTCCGCACAACTTTTGTTAGGAAATGTGCATCTTCTGAACATTTTGCCAAGTACCATTCGCACTACTCTCTTCTTCCGTCTGGATCATCGCCATTGATACCATGGATCACTGTAGGGATATAACTTTTCCATTTAAAGAGCCTTAAAATGCGATGGACATAATGCTCTTGAAATACCCATGTCTCGGCTTCCTTGCTGCAAAGATTTTCTCGGATTTCTCTGAAAAGTTTTTAGTATCTTTTGTTGATTTCTGCGGTTAGTTAATATGTGTGGTCTTCCAGAATGGTTCTCGTGTACGTTCTGCACTGCTCCATCAGATTTAAACTTTTTAATGTTTCGAGAGATGGTTACGAGCTTAGGCGGGTCTAACTGAAAATCTCTTCTATACTTTTGGGCAAATCTGAAAAGAAAAAATCTAGTTATCTTCTATATATATATATACATACATGCATACATACATATACATATACATATAAATATACATATACATATACATATACATATACATATACATATAAATATACATATATATTCATATATACATATACATATACATATAAATATACATATACATATACATATACATATACATATACATATAAATATACATATACATATACATATACTATACATATACATATACATATACATATACATATATATATACATATACATATACAATAAACACCGAAGGAAGTTGAGACACCTGGTGTTTATTGTTTGCCCTGCAAAGATTGTGATTTGGTTTACTTGGGTCAAACCGGGAGAGACCTGAACACTAGATTGGCAGAACATAAAAGGTCAATTAGGTATGGGCAAGAAAATTCGGCTGTATTTCTTCATGTCAAAAATAAGAATCATTCTTTCGACTGGGGTAAGGCCAGATTAGTGTTCAAGTCCCACTGCGGTTTCAGGAGAAAAATAGTCGAATCAGCATTAATTGAGGAATGCCCTAATATTAATATTTCTAAAGGGCAGTGGACACCTGACATAATCTCACGCGCAGCAGTTGCCAAGTTGGTGCGGACACTACATCCTCCCCTCTCCTCACCTCCTCCCTCCCCCGCCACCCCAGTTTGCCCCGCGCCTGAGTGAGGTCAACTGTCCACATCTCTTCTTACTGTAGTTTATAAGTCCCCTCTGTTCTCTATCTCATGTACTTTCCTGAAGAGGGCTACAGTTGATAGCCGAAATATAGGATTTTTCTTTATTCGAAGTTTATTCTTTCTCCGACTGTGGGTTCCTGTGTGTAATATACATATACATATACATATACATATACATATACATATACATATGCATATGCATATACATATACATATACATATACATATACATACGCATATACATATACTGTACATATACATGTACATGTACATGTACATGTACATGTACATATACATATACATGTACATACACATACATATATATATATATATACATGTACACGTACACGTACACGTACACGTACACGTACATATACATATACATATACATATACATATACATATACATAATATTATACAAATACATATACATGCACAAGTACATGTACATGTACATGTACATGTACATGTACATAAACATATACATATACATATACATATACATATGCATATATAATTATATATATATGTATATATACATATATATGTATATATACATATGTATATTATGTATATATATATATGTATATATATATGTATATATTATGTATATATATATGTATGTATATACATATATATACATACATATGTGTATATATATACATACATACATACATATACCAAGGCTTTTTCCCCCTTACAAGGGAGGTAGCCAAAAAGGAAAAGGCATAAAATCATTTCCACCCATTCCATCCCTGAATACACTCCACACACCTCCACCCTCCCTCTTATCTTAGCACCTCCTGGATGACGGGTCATCCCTGCACCTTGTCCACTACCCTGGGTCACAAGCAGTGTCGCAAGACACAGCACATCCACAGCAAGGCCGCTTCATTAAATCGGCGACCCCCCCTCTCCGTCCCCCCATTGCATAAAAGGAGAAGACGAGGAGAAATCCCTTCGGGCTGCGTCAAATTTTGCTCACACATACTACCTCACCCCCCATCCCCCCGCCCATTCCACCTCATGCAATCACAACATCATCCATATACAACCATTCTCCATTCACCCCTGCCTTCTGTCCTCTCCCGTCCTTCCTCAACAGACATTCCCCTCTTCCCCAAAGCCCCCTTCACCCCATCCATCCACCTCATCCTAGGACGTCCCCTCATGTTCACTCCCTCCACATCTGCCTTCCATACCTCTTTTACTAGTTTTTCTTCACTCATTCTTTCCATGTGTCCAAACCATCCTAATATTCTTT
>NC_134806.1:23646981-23649481 GCF_046742065.1 Oratosquilla oratoria
ATACCGTACGGATGGTAAACTACTTAATCTTGCTCGCCTCAAAAGCAAGACAAAAACTATAACAAAAAGCCTGTTGGAATTCCAATACGCTGACGACAACTGTGTAGCAGCCCTCAGGGAGGATCACCTCCAACAGGTACTGAATGCTTTCCATCATACATACGCAAAGCTTGGACTGAGCATCAACATTAAGAAGACTCAGATACTTTACCAGCCTTCATCCAGCACCCTTGGTGATAATCTACCAACAATTCAACTTGATGGAACATCACTAGAAAATGTAAATCACTTCTGCTACCTTGGGTGCCATCTTTCAGCAAATGCCGATCTCAGTGACGAAATTCAACACCGTCTGAAGAGCGCAGGAACTGCCTTTGGCAAGCTCCGAACGAGAGTCTTTGGGGATAGGGACATCCAAAAGGACACAAAACTCATGGTTTACAGAGCTGTTGTTATCCCAACACTCCTCTACGCGTCTGAGACCTGGACCCTTACCGTCACCACCTGAAAATACTTGAAAATTTCCACCAACGCTGTCTTCGGAAGATCCTTAACATCAGCTGGGAAGACAGAAGGACCAACTTAAGCGTATTACAAGAAGCAAAAACTACCAGTATTGCAGCCTGTATCACCAAGAAAGAACTCAGATGGAGTGGCCACGTAGTGAGAATGCCTGACGATCGCCTTCCCAAGCAGATCTTCTACTACCAACTCACGGATGGCAAGCGTACAAGGGGAGGCCAGAAGAAGCGTTTTAAGGACGTCCTCAAAGCAAATCTAAAAAAATTTAACATAGACTTCAACAACTAGGAGGAAACAGCAATAAATAAGCCTCTCTGGAGAACCACCGTCAGAGAAGGAACAGTGACCTTTGAGTCAAAAAGGTCTGCACAGCTGGAAAAAAAAAAAAGAAGTCGGAAAGAGTGACAACAACAGACACGTCCAGCACTTCCTACCGGAACTGTATGCCACACTGAGACCGATCTTTCCAGGCACGAATCGGTCTCATTAGCCACCTTCGCACACACTAACAATAACTCACGAAGACCATCTTCCTCGACCACGAGGGATAGCCACGACGACGATATATCTATCAATCTATCTATCTATCCATCTATCTAATATATATATATATATATATATATATATATATATATATATATATATATATATATATATATATATATATATATATATAGTAAAACCAAGGATTCGAACCTGCGCTAGCACGTGACGAGTGATAGTGACTTAACCGATTGCGCCATAAAGGGAGATATAAGTTGAGCGCAACTTTTTTTTTTATATATTTTTATGCTCGAGTTGCACGTACACGAAATTTTGCGTTCAACTCATCTCCACTATGATAGTAGAGTTGGTAAGTATACAACGCGAGAAAGTATTTGTACAACACTGAATGGGTCCGAGCGAACAGGTTAACATTTATCAAGCACGATTCACTTAAATTCTAAGCCATCAACATCGAGAAACTTGAGGAAGCTAACATGCAGAAATTGAAACATGGTACAACCAAGGACTCATACCTGTGCATGCACGTGACAAGTGATAGTGACTTAACCGATTGCGCCATCAAGAGAGATATAAGTTGAGCGTAACTTTTCTTATATATTTGTATGCTCGAGTTACATAAATTGTACTATCATAGTGGAGATGGGTTGAACGCAAAATTTCGTGTAGGTGGAGGCAAAGGAGGCAAAGAGGAGAGCAGATGTGAAATGGGGTAAAAGTAGGACAGAAAAATTGGAAAGTAATGAAAAAAATGGAAAGAAATTAAGAGAGGAAGAGGAGGCGAATCAAGTAGAGAAGAAAAGTTAAAAGGTGCAGATGGAGAGATAATAATGAAAGAGAAGGCAGTGAGAGGAAGGTGGGCAGAGTATTTTAAGGAGTTGCTAAATGTGTAGGAGGATAGGGAGGGGAAGGAAGTTGTAGTGGGAAGCACTAATAAAATGACAATGATGAGTGAGAAAAATGGAGAAGAAATAAGGAAAGATGAAGTAAAGGCAGCTGTTAAGATGATGAGAGCAGGTAAGGCACCTAGGTTCGGATGGATGCCATGCAGAATGTTTGAAAAAGAAGGTAGAATGATGGTAGACTGGCTGGGGAGGTTATTTAATATTTTTTAAGAGAGGGTAGAGTGCCGGAGGACTGGAGGAGTGCCTGTATAGTTCCACTTTACAAGGGAAAGGGGGACAAGTGTGAGTGTAATAGTTTCAGTGGGATCAGCTTGTTAAGTGTAGTTAGGAAGGCTTATGGGAGGGTCTTTATTGAGAGTATTAGAAGAGGAAGAGAGGGAGTAATTGGTGATGAACAGTGAGGGTTTAGGACAGGTAGGGGTTGTGTAGATCAGATTTTTGTGGTAAGACAGGAAGCTATAGGAAAAAGTAATTATTATTATTATTATTATTTTTTTTTTTTTTTGCTTTTATGGATCTGGAAAAGGCGTATGACGAGGTAGACAGGAATGCACTGTGAGAGGTATTGC
>NC_134806.1:23669481-23674481 GCF_046742065.1 Oratosquilla oratoria
AACAGAATATCGAGAGATTATAAAATTGAAGAGTAGGTCAAAAAAGTAACTCGGAAAAAGACCTTGGAGTGATGATCAGCAAAGACATGACACCGGATAACCATATTGATAAAATAGTCGGAGAATCGCACAATTTATTGAGGTCAATAAAAATGGCATTTGCCTATTTGGACGGTGAAATGATAAAAAAAAACTACACTATTAAGACCAAAACTCGAATACACAGCAACAGTATGGACACCCAGTACCAAAAAAGAATATAAAAAAATAGAAAGAATACAAAGAGCAACAACAAAACTAGCACCAACTCTTTCCAAAATGACATAAGAACAAAGACTGTCCAAATTAGAATTACCAATTCTGGAACAAAGAAGGGAAAGAGGAGACCTACTAACTATCTATATAATTATGAAGGGAATGGAAATCTTAGATAAGAATTATTTATCGAAATGGGACAATGAAAAAACAAGAGTACACGAAAAGAAACTAAAAAAAAGATAATTACAGAAGAGATCTGAAAAAAAGTTTCACACACAGAGTGATAGATACTTGGAACAAATTAAACAAAGAAACAGGATATGCAAACACTATTCAAGATTTTTAGAAAAAAAACTTGATGCCGAGAGATACAAAGACGGGTCCCCACGAGGATAGTTCCCTTCCCGTATAATACAACTAGGTAAATACAACTAGGTAAATACGCACACACACACACACACACACACACACACACACACACACACACACACACACACACACACACACACACACACACACACACACACACACACACACACACACACACACATACACACACACACACACACACACACACACACACACACACACACACACACACACACACACACACACACACACACACACACACACACACACACACACACACACACACACACACGTGCATGCACATATGGTCACGCACTCCAACACACACACGGACACATACAGGCACATTCACTTGCACACTTACACTTAAACTCTCACGTACACACGCATAGACGCCCTTACATAATTACACACGCACGAACGAGCACACACATACGTCCATATACGCACACACATACATAAACACACACAGGCACACACGTACATACATGAACACACACAGACACACACACACAAACAGACACACATGCCCACACACGCAAACACACACACGAATAGAAACACATAACATACACACGAACACGCTAAACCCAAACAAACACACAGAAACACACACATACGCACACACACACACACACACACACACACACACACACACACACACACACACACACACACACACACACACACACACACACACACACACACACACACACACACACACACACACACACACACACACACACACATACACACACACATATTGTGCCAATATATAAAGGAGGAAACAAGGAAGAACCAAATAACTATACGCCAGTCTCACTAACAATCACTATAGCAAAAAAATTGTGAGAAAATCATCGAGAATAGAATATTAGAAAAACTGGAACATATGGGAGGGATACAAGGGAACCAACTAAAATGGATGGAGGACTTCCTGATTGCTAGAAAGATGAGAGTAGTGCTCAGAGAAAAATACTCAGACTGGAAAGAGGTGATCAGTGAGTACCGCAAGGATCTGTGTTGGCTCCAATAATGTTTGCTATTTATGTGAATGACATGGATGATGATGTGAAATGTTACATGAGCTTCTTTGCAGACGACGCCAAAGTATTAAGAAAAGTAAAAACTGAAAAGGATTGGAAATCACTGCAGGCAGACCTGAATAAGGTAGGAACTGGAGTCAGAAATGGGAAGTGGACTTCAATATTAAGAAGTGTAGCATAATGGAGTTTGGAAAAAGCAAAAACAGAATATCAGGACAATATAAAATTGGAACCAAGAAGGTAAAGAAGGAGAAATCCGAAAAAGATTTGGGTGTAATTATCTCAAATGACTTGTCCTATGACAAGTTGTGTATGTTCAAGACAGATTGAAAATTTTTAGAAGCTCTGCCAAGGGATTAGAACCCTGACCTGACATACACAACTTGAACCACCCCACGTAGCTTAGTCGCTAGCGTCTTGACTTCGTGATTATATACGCACAGGTCAGGGTTCGGATCCCTTGGCAGAGCTTCTCAAAATGTTCAATCTGTCTTTTAACATACGAACCCTGACCTGACATACACAACTTGAACCATCGCACGTAGCTCAGTCGCTAGCGTCTTGACTTCATGATTATATACGCACAGGTCAGAGTTCGAATCCCTTGGCAGAGCTTCTAAAAATGTTCAATCTATCTTTAACATACACAATTTGTCGGAGGGATCGCCTAATACGGGGATTGAATGAAAATGAGGCTAGATCTTCTGATGTTATGTAAAGCATGGTCGGGGACTTGTACAGTCCTTTTGAACCATCGCACGTAGCTCAGTCGCTAGTGTCTTGACTTCGTGATTATATACGCACAGGTTAGGGTTGGAATCCTTTGGCAGAGCTTCTAAAAATGTTCAATCTATCTTTAACATACACAACTTCTCGGAGGGCTCGCCTTATACGGGGATTGGATGAAAATGACACAAGATCTTCTGATATTACGTGAAGCGTGGTCGGGGACTTGTACAGTCCTTTTGAACCATCGCACGTAGCTCAGCTGCGAGCGTCTTGACTTCATGATTATATACGCACAGGTCAGGGTTCGAATCCCTTGGCAGAGCTTCTAAAAATGTTCAATCTATCTTTAACATACACAACTTGTCGGAGGGCTCGCCTAATACGGGGATTGGATGAAAATGAGACTAGATCTTCTGACGTTACGTGAAGCGTGGTCGGGGACTTGTACAGTCCTTTTGAACCATCGCACGTAGCTCAGTCGCTAGCGTCTTGACTTCGTGATATATACGCACAGGTCAGGGTTTAACTCCCTTGGCAGAGCTTCTATATATATATATAAAAATATATATACATATATATATATATATATATATATATATATATTAATATATACATATATATACATATATATCTATATATACATATATATATACATACATATATATATATATATATATATATATATATATATATATATATATATATATATCAAGGAATACTATTACACAGGACGTGCACACCCAGACTCCTGGCGCCGCTAGTGGAGGCCAGTCCAGTGTGCTATGAGCAGTGGTGTAAGGTTGTGTAGCTCCGTCATTCGCGCGTGGCTGCATTTAGAAGTGGATAGTGTTTGTTTACATAGGTGCTTGCTGATTTTGTTTGTTTGTTTGGTTCTTCATAGGTCCTTTCTTGCTGATTTTGTGTATTCAAAATGGCGAATAAGTGTGGTGTTATGAACTGCAACGGTAATTATAACAAGGATAACAGGTGCCGAGTGTTTCGACTGTCAAAAGACTGTTGTGAAAGACAGAAGTGGCTTGATGTGCTACCACCACGTAAGAACTTTGTTGTTGATTCTGACAGATTTTTCATTTGTGAGTTTTCTATGAATGATTATTGTTTTGCTCTTGAACCATACCCCAAGTGTAGTTTTGAACAGCTCAGAGACTTTTGGGTGCTGCCAAGCAAACGCAAGCTGCAGTACATCACTTCATCTATTGACAAGGATCATGTGATGAGGGAAACATTTGCCAAAGTGAAGACACTGCAGTAGAAGAATGTATTTCTCTTGATAGATGAAGTATAGATTCGGCCAACTGTTGCATTTTTCTTGTTGGGTTCTGAGTGGCATGGCAATGAACAAGCCAGATTGCAAGGGCACTTCTATGCTATGTATTATGATGAAGTCGCTGCACAGAGGACCTAATATTATGATTTCTGTGACATCCGTCCACAAGCTCACAGCAGCATCCCCGCTTGAGTGTGTGAAGGAGGCGACAGCTGCTGTTGAGAGGGCAGGTGGGCGTGTCATCAGGTCTGTCACAGACAACCACAAGATAAACCAGCAGTACCGTAAGCTGTTTGATTTTCCGGGTGATTGCCGTGCCACAGCCAAGCATCCTCTTGACAAAGATCGTGTCTGGTTCCTCTTTTTTGACACAGTGCATCTTCTGAAGTGCATCCGCAACAAATAGATCAGTGAGAAGTGCCAGAAGATCGGTCTTGACAATAAAACAACAGCATCATTTGCTGACGTCAAGGAACTGTACGAGTCAGAAGAAGGCATTATTCTAAAGACTACTCCCCTCACTAAATTTATTGTCAACCCCTCACGACTTTAACTATAAAATGTGCAGCATGTCTTGAAGGTCTTCAATGAAAAGGTTGTGGTTTCATTGAAGCTCAGAGGATGTCATGACACTGCTAAGTTCATCCAAATCATCCTCAACTGATGGAATTTAGTGAATGTATCTGGGAAGGGGTAAGATCAGTGCATGAACGATCTATATCGAGCTGTTCAGGATCCCCAGTCAACCAGCCTGCAGACTTTCCTGTTGATTTTCCAAGAGGCTTCTTCGGGACATGGAGCAAATCGAATCAAGTGTTTCACCCATGACACCAAGAATGAACTAGTGCAGACTACGCAGGGACTGACTGCCGTTTGCCGCTACTTGCTCAGAAACGCTGTCTTCCATTATGTCCTGCTGCGTGAGATCCAGAGTGACCGGCTTGAGGGGGAGTTCTCAGTCTACCATCAATCAACTGGTGCAAACTCTTTCATGACCACTGGGGATGTGTCCTCCGCATGCAAGCAGCGGCTCACTAGATATGCTGCCGTAAACCTTCAGTCCATCGATGTTCACCCTGTGTCGAAGAAACATACCTGCTTGGGGACTGCAATTGACCTAGAGGATGCAGCCTCTATTGAGAGGTGCACCACAGATGTGACACTGACTGTGAATGAAGAGTGCAGTGCGGCCTATGTGGCAGGGTGGCTTGAAATGAAGTGCGCGGCCGATGTGGTTTTCAGCGCCGAGAAACCTCTTGTGACCAGTGACGTTAAGGACTTTATCGAGACAGTGTCCAAAGGTTCCCTGA
>NC_134806.1:23679481-23686981 GCF_046742065.1 Oratosquilla oratoria
GTACACCACCGTAAATTGATCGGCCAACAAGGCAGCCTCAATTAAGTCTAGTACATCCTTGTCTGTGATATACAACATTACTTGGAATGAAATTCTTCGTTTGAACTCCTCAATGACCATCAAGTTTACCAATTGATCATACGTGTTAATTTTACGGGAGGAGAGCCATTGCTTGAAGAGCTTTAGTTTTTCGACAGCAAACTCTACATAAGTTGAAGTTGAAGTTTTTAACAAGTTTCTAAAATCCTGGCCATAGAATTCTGGGGTAACTTGATAGTCATTAAAGATACTGGTTTTGGCTCTGTTATAAGAGGTGTACTCCTCAAGACTGTTAAAGACCTTGGCGGCAGTTCCTATTAGTTTACTTTCAATAAGCCATATCCAGTCTTCCTCGGGTCACTTGAGGTGTACTGCGAGTCTCTCGAACTGTCAAAGAAGTGCTCTGGTTCTGACTCGTCAAAAGAGGGGATAGAGGCTATGTTGTGGTGTAGTTGGAAGGAAGTCTTCGTCTCTCTATTATATTGAGTTAATTCTATATCGTGTCTTTGTTCACGTTCTTTTATATCACGTTCATATTCACGCTGACGTTTAAGCTCTTTTCGCTCATATTCAATTATTTCTCTTTCTAACTTAAGTCTTTCTAGTTCTAAGGAAGCTATTGATCTATTCGTGTACTCAGGGGTAGGGCGGATAATACTAGGATCTGGTGGGGTGTTTAGTGTTTGGTCATGTGGGGCTGTCTCTGCTGTTCCCACTTCTGTGTCTGATTCTACATTACGTCCTGTGGTTCCACTAGTGCCGGGAAGTAATTGATAGGCGTCAACATCTAAGACTTCCAAATCAATGAAGCGATTTATGACAATGTTTCTAAGATCTGTTTTGTTAAGAGAAGGATGGACTTTTATATGATAAGTTTGGGCCAAAGCTCGCCAGTCTCTCACTTTGAGATCATCTGCTAGTTGATGCACATATTATCTAGGAGAATGATAAGAATTCCACTCCAATGAATTACGTTAACCAACTCTTGAACTTAACAAGGAATAAACGGGACGTTATTCAATGTTCGGTTAGAAGTAGAATCAGTGGGTTTGAAGTACCCAGGTCAGAATATGATTGTTCTGATGAATGTATGCTAGTTAGAATACCAGCGCTCAGGAATACCCAACCGAAACTACATGTAGCCTGCATAGAGAGAGTTCGCTTTGCTCGAGGGTCGTCGTTCTCCCATTCGGGCGCTGAACCGACTGAGGTGAACAACGGGTCTGGATTCTAGTTAGCACAACTTACTGTGCGAGTATAAAAACTTTGGAAATTGCTAGGAGCAAACAAATTCCTTATACAAATACTAGGAAAGTTTCTACGAGAGTCATAAGATTTCACTGGGAGCTTACAGTAAGTATAGAAGTTTAGGTGGGGCCGACAGTTAACTCGAGGTTTGGTAGTTGAATACCGAGTGAATGGGTGAGTTATAGTGGCGCCAACAATTGCCGGTTCTCCTTTGGAACCATCAAATAAAGAGGTAGCTTGGTCAGACATATGAAAATCGAGTAGTTTGGAGGGGAGAGGGGCAGGGGGGGGGGGGGGTAAGAGGTCTCATGCTTCAAAAAACTCATTTTCTTTCACCATAAAAGAAAATAGAGATAAATAGTTATAATAGAAAATTGATAATTTGTCGGAATGACAAGAGCGATAATATTTAGCTGTATCGTGATGGTTACTACGAAAAGAAATTTATAGACTTCTGAAAAAAAAAAAATCGTTAATTTACGTATGGTAAACTAATCCTCGGACAGGGACCCATTTGTTACGGATTGGGCTTAAAATGTGCTGAAGTACTCCAAGACTCGGAAGTAGTGGCCAGATCTATAAGGAGTGGAAACTGGCAGTTTACGAAGACACGAAGCAGCCGTAACAATGTACGTTCGTAGTGGCTCTCGGATTAAATTTTTACACACGTAAAGGCAAGTCGAGAAGTCTAATACTATAAAAACATTTAACATTCACCATCACTGATACATATAAATATATCCCGAGGGATGACAGATATTATATAAAGAGATAAAATGGAACAAAACTTATACAAAAAACAACAACAACAACAGTAAACACTAGGGAAATTTTCCCAAATACATAGCAAATACATAACAAGAAAGACAAATAGAAAAGAGGGTCGGGATTCCACTTCTACCAGGTACAAGATTGGTTACCTTGACTAGTTGTAGACAGAACGAGGCTTATCCTGGGAGAGAAGGCCGGTGGTTGGACGGCTGGTGAAACAGGCTGGAACTGAGCGTATGGAGACCTTGAAGATGCCACGGATCTTGGATATTGGAGCGAGTCTCGGGGAGCGAGTCTGGGTTCCGATGGGGATGACCGCCTTTAAGTAGTGGGTCGAAGAGAGCGGAACTATGATGTGACCTTGTCAGCTTCGAGTCCGGCTTGAAACACGATCGAACCAACAATCTATTGAAGCTGGTAGCAAGTTGTTGACTTAGATGAGGGGTGGTGGTGGTAACCAGTGACTATAACAATATATACATATATATATATATATATATATATATATATATATATGTATATATATATATACACACACAAACACACACACACAAACACACACACGCAAGCACACACACACACACACACGCACACACACACACACACACACACACACACACACACACACACACACACACACACACACACACACACACACACACACACACACACACACACACACACATATACACACACACACACACACACACACACACACACACACACACACACACACACACACACACACACACACACACACACACACATATGCATATATTCAAATATATATAAATATATACGTGTATATGTATATATAGAGATATTTATATATATATTATATATATATGTATATATATATACATATATAAATATATAAATATATATATATATATCGTACATACATATTTACTGGGGTCAACTACCCTTTCATATTTTATTTTATTTACCTTTGCGCATACATGGTTTAAACGTTCATTTATCCGACTTTGTACCACAATCTGCTCAAAATCGAGGTTCTTTATGTGTGCTGATTTAGGGGACCTGGTACCTATCATACATAGAAGCGCTCATGTTAGGAGTGGGAATGGCAGTCTACATCTCATCCACACCACAATACTGCTCTTCGGTTCATCTTTCTTTTCTGCCATCACCTCTGCCAGACGAGCGTAGAATGCCTTTGCCCTTGGAACTATCCCGCCTGCACTAGTCAACAAAATTGATTAAATTATCTGTCCCACAAGCAAAAGTGGGTGAACTTCATAAAGTTTTTCTGCTGATTTCAGGTAAGACATAGTTTTTCTGTGATAGCATATTAAGTTTTAAAAAATTATAACTAATGAATGTGGCTGATACTTCAATTAAATTTACGTTTAGAATGTAGAAATGTATGATTTTCGAGTGTATTTTGTTTCTGGGAGATCCCTTTTTAGTGTCCAACAGTAATTAGCCAACATTGAGGAGTTCTACTTCCCATTATACCGGATTTCCATGTTCAGAACGTCCTGGTGAAACCTCTCACCGTGCTCGTCATTGAAGGTGCCAAGATTTGTAAGAAAAAAGTCCAAGTACGAGTCTAGGAAATTTATTTTTAGGCTCGTGTTGCATCCCAAGGTCTTGTAGGATGTCAGTAGTTCTTTTACGATTTCATCATATCTATTTACTTTGTGATTCCCCAAAAACTCTGCGCAAACACACTTAAATGACAATCATGCAGCTTTTTCAAGATCATTTAGCTCATCATCAAAATTCTGGTCTCTCATCAGCTCCTTAATATGTGGTCCAACAAAAATACCTTCTTTGATTTTTGTGTCGTTTACTCTAGGAAACTTATTTTTCAAATATGTGAATCCCTTGTCAATTCTATCCATAGCTTCAAAAAATTTCATCAACCCTAGCTTAATATGCAAAGGAGGCAGATAAACTTTCTCTGAATTAACAAAAGGAGGACTGACAACATTCCTCTCTCGGGGTCGGAGATTGTTTCGGCCATACATTCTTTTCATAATGATTTTTCTTATCCCGACTGTCCCACTCACAGAGAAAACAACAAAACTTTGTGTTGCCCAGCTGCATTCCAAGTAAAATTGCCGCAACCTTTAGGTCACCACAGATATTCCATCTATGTTCTTCATATATATATATATATATATATATATATATATATATATATATATATATATATATATATATATATATATATATATATATATTGCAATAGAAGGTTCATACTCTCATATGCTTCCTTCATGTTAGCTGCATGGACCAGAGGAACAGAGGGAAACTTATTTCCATTGTGGAGCAAAACAGCTTTCAGGCTCACTTTTGAAGAGTCAATAAACAAGCGCCACTCATTCCTGCCATACAGTATTTATGGTTAAGTTCTTCCATAACAGAATATACTTCATTGCAAAACACCACACCATCCTCAAGTGAAAATAGCTATTCATAATCACAATGTTGCTTACGATAAAAATAACTTTGGATGCTTTCTGGAGAAGATTCCAACCCTTTAATCTGGAGGCAAAAAGCTCAGATTGCTTTTTTGACAAATCTAAATTCCGCACAAGATCATTCAGATCTCCCTGACTCAATAAATGTGGATGACTTGAAGAACATATTGGCTGAAAGTGCATAACAGTCTCACGCAATGTTGCCAAACTCAATGTTGCCAATCGCTCAAAAACCAGTATGTCTTCCCTTAAATTTATCCCACGTAATACACGTAACGTAATATACCGTAGAACACATAATCTGTGAGTGATGGAAAAACATTTATATTATTTTTGGGTTTTGCATGGAAAAACATATAGGGTACAGCTATTGTTTTCCTTTGAATTTTTTGTTGTTGTTGACCAGTGTTATTGGAGTCAATTACCCCTGGTCATTCTGTATACACTCCTTTTCCATCCTGATTTTTTTTTTCTCATTTCGGGAGTGAGACGTATGTCAAGGAAAGTCAGTTGTCCCCGTGTCCAGAGACATCTTGCAGTAAAGTCTACTTGCGCTTCATCTAATTTGTTGGAGATCCGGTGCCTGAAGTTCCCCTCTCCTAGAGGGAGTAGTGTTGGTTCAATGATCACATCCTTGCAAATTTTCCGAAGAATTTGGGCAGTGATGTCTCATACAAATGAATCCATCCAGTCGCATATTATTGCATGGTTTGGATCAAAATGTGTATTAATACCAACACAAATATCACTTATACCATAACTACTACTACTACTACTACTCCCAAAAATATTACTGTTGCTACTACTACTGCTACTGCTGTTGTTGTTCCTATATTATTTTTATTTCTTAACGTCCTCCATTTTCGTGGAACTGTGTAGTGAAAGCAGTCACGATCTGTCTCGCACAGACACTGTAGCCACTGGTTGGTTACACAAGTGGGTGAGTAGGGAAAGATATAGCCTCTTCCGGCTTTCTTGGTTTATTTGGCGAGATGATATTTACAGCTTGGAATTCCCTACGGAGAGAATGTCTCCCTACTGAGTCTAAGAGAGAATGTATCCCTTTGTCTCATGTGTCTCTGGTGATGCAGTCGCCGCACATATAGAATATGCCTATCTAAGCATGTCCGAAGTGAGATTTATAGTAGATCTTAAGATTGGGATTTATACAATATTATTTGTGTGTTGGTTTCATTACAATGGTTTATAGATATTGGTTTATATGTCTTGAAATGGTATATGGTTTGGAGTTACAATTATATAGTTTGATAGGTTGAAGGAAATTGTTAATAATCTGTCTAGCGACATTAGGTATTTATTGGATGGTGGCGTGATGTACGTTTGAATCAGATGTTTATTATTAGGAATTGTAGTGGTCAGCAAGACTGGGTAGGGATTGTCAAGGGCAGTGCCTTCGGGTACCTTCTTATATGCACGTGAATCACGTGACAGGTGATATATATAATGGTAGAACACAGCACAGTTTATTGGCTCCTCTCTCACCAATGACTGTGGTCGACTATCCTTTTATATTTTGTATTATTTCACTTTAATGAACCCTAATACAGAATTTCATATATCTTACTTTCTGCTATAATCTAATAAAAATCGTGATTTTGTATATGCGCTGATTTAGGGGGTTGGGGCCTGGTAACCCTCAGGCATAGGAGAGCTGACCTGAAAAGTGAGAATGATAGTCTGCCTTTGGTTGTTGTTGTTTCTTCTGATGTCACCTCTGCTAAAGGACCGCAAAATACCTTTGCCCTTGAACCCATCCCGCCTAAGGCCGTAAAGGTTGTCGGACTGAATGAACCCTGGTCCATAATCTGTATACGCTCTTTGTACATCCTGATTTGCTCGTTTTCATTTCGGAAGTGGGACGCCTCAATGGTTAGGTTGTTATAACAGGGGCCCATTGGATCAATATTCGAATGTTAAATTAAGTCAGTTGTCCCCGTGTCCAGAAATCTCTTGCGCTGACATCCACTCGTGCATCATCTGTGTTGGAAGTGAAGTACCTGAAATTCTCCCCTCTTAGGGAGTGTAGCGTTGGTTTCAATAGTCACATCCTTACATATCTCTTGAAGCATTTGGCAGTGAGGTCGCTTATCTCGTCATGTTTTATGCCGATGGATCCATCCTGCTTATATATCATTCCATGGTTTGGATCAAACTGTGTACCACAGGAACATCTATTAGGCAACCTATTCCATGGCCATCCATACCTCAGGACAATGAAATCTATGAATTCTCTTTTGTTTAGGTTGAACCCTTTTGCCCTGACTGGTAGTACTGTCAGCTAATTAGACGCCCCATTTTCCTGGTTTCATCCATATTAGTCTCCTTCCATTGATCTTGTGACACAATGTTGTTTTTCAGGGAGGACGTGAGTTTCAGGTAGTTTTGGTGTTCTATGAAGGCAAGGTTATGTGTGTTTGAGATGCCTATCCCTCCCATTCTTGGTAGAAATTTCATTAATTTTATTTCCTGTTTGTTTGGTATCCATCTGTTCTTATAGCCGCAATTTGCTATTTCTGATAGTTTCTTCATGAGGACTTAGTAATTCTGTGATGTTCAGACCGTACTTAAGCTACTACTACTGCTACTACTGCTGCTGCTACTACTACTACTACTACTACTACTACTACTACTACTACTACTACTACTACTACTACTACTACTACTACTACTACTACTACCACTACTACTTTTTTTTTTCTTTTTTTTTAACGACCTCCATCCTCGTGGAACTGTGTGGTGGAAGCAGCAGGGTCTGTCTCCCACAGACACAGTTCATTGGCCCCTCTCCCGCCAATGACTGTGGTCGACGACCCTTTTATTTATCTATTTTACTTATTTAATTATCTTTAATAATGGCTTATACAAAAGTTCATTTATCCTACTGTCAACCACCGTCTGCTCAAAATCTAGGTTTTGTATATGTGCTGATTTGGGCGGTGGGGACCTGGTACCTCTCAGGCATAGGAAGGCT
>NC_134806.1:23694481-23699481 GCF_046742065.1 Oratosquilla oratoria
CGGTAAATGTTGTATGGATATTTCTTACATGATATAGTTCTTATAAACTAATCCTCGTGCATTACGTTAAAATTACAAAGGTAACTAAGAAATATTAAAAACAAAAAATTCAGCGGGACAACAGCCAAGTTGGCAACTCTACATGAGGCTGTCGTCTGTCAGTCAAGTATCAAACTCATGATGTTCTTATTCATTCTATCACAACCATTTAGCGTTGCAATTTGTTTCTTCTCTAAACGTTCTCAACTTCTTCTTAAGAAATAATGATACTTTGGATGTTAAGATCTATAGTTTATATTAATACTTTAAAGTTGTCAAACAAAATATTTATTCTTTATTATTACCTGTAATAAAAATTTAAGTTGCAAACATACGAATTCCAAAAATTCGTTTTCGGAATCGGAAATTCAATTAAAATTTTCCGATTACGATACCGATTCCGATTTCAGAAAAAGTTCCGATATTTTCGATTCTCGATTCCGATTCCGAGTACTCGTCCCATCACTAATATATATATATATATATATATATATATATACATATATATATAAATATATATGTGTGTATCTATATATATAAATGTATATATATATATATATAATCATATATGGATGTATATATACATGTGTATATATGTATTGTAACGTAATATTAGATATTACGTCATATGTGTAATTATGTTATAGAATTGTGTTCCTTTGTATTACATAACTATGTTCATATTTCTTGTCTATGTATGTATTGTAACAATGTTAAGCAGTAACGCCCGTCCACTATATGTAATCTTGTCTACGTGCGGAGAGAGGTGCGCACTCTTGTAGAACAAACAGACAAGCGAAATCCTGAATAGTTCGGAGCGCACAGATTTGACAGTTACTAAATAAATAGATTGTTCAAGCGAGTCGAGGGTCCTAAAACTACCCATGTTGACGTGTGTTAACTTACCCTCCTCCCCTCCTTTCACTCACTCGCACACTTCACCGGAAGTATCCCGCTTCCGGTCCAATGGTATATAAGCGGTGGAAATCGCTCACTCGTCGTCATTTCTCGCTCTATTGATCTCTTGATAAAAATACAAGTTTGGACTCATGAGACGATTGGTGTGAAGTGATCACCCTTTTTGCCTACATTACGTGTCTGATATACATTGCATTACTTTACTTATATTTGTACTTATTACTTATTCTGATGCATGTTCCTGATCTCTTTGTACTTAGATAGTACCATATTGTATACTTATCTTGTGTTTCTTATTTGAACGATAATTTCCATATTCTTATAATCATGTAACGGTCCCATTGACCCTACTGCCCATTCTCTTTTGTGTTGATTGCCTGTAAATATTTTCCATTAATAATTTCGTTTACTAGTTTTATCGCTAGTTTAATATTCCTTTCCTGGAATCTTCTTTGTTACCTTTACTTCTAGTCTTACGAATTATCTAGGCCCTGACCAGATAGTTCAGTCCTACAGTGGCTTCTAGAAGTGAGCTGGTTCTTAAGCACATATCCGTTATACGTAACGTCTCTTCACATACCAGCCCGTCCGTAACAAAGTGGCGACCTTGCCAGGATATTGGATCAGGTATTTAACACATTCTTATAGAGATGGATGATATAATTCAAGAATTCGTTCAAAATCCCAAGGTAAGTTTCTTAAAGAAACAAACTAAAGACACTTTGATAGAAATAGGCAAGCACTTTGGAGTAGACATTGATACAAGTTTGCGAAAGAAAAAAATACTTCAGGAACTCGTTGAAAATCTGATCGAAGATGAGATCTTATCTCCAGAAGAGATTACAGCTATACAAATTCCTTCAAATAGGTTAGAAATAGAGGCACGACTAACCGAACTTAAGATTAAGGAGATTGAATTAAAGGTCAGGAGAGTAGAAATTGAGGAGGAAGCTAAATTGAAACAAATGCAAATTGAGGCAGAATTTAAAGCTAAAGAGGAGGAAACTAAACTGCAACAAATGCAAATTGAGGCAGAATTTAAAGCTAGAGAAGAGGAAGCTAAAGTGAAACAAGTAGCTAAAGAGGAGGAAACTAAACTGAAACAAATGCAAATTGAGGCAGAATTTAGAGCTAGAGAAGAGGAAGCTAAAGTGAAACAAATAGAAAGAGAGAACGAAACTAAAGTCAAATTGGCAGAGTTAGAATTAAAGAAGGCAGAAGTAGAAGCTAGGATTGTTGATAGACAACCCGTAGTTCAGGAAGGTCATATAGATATTTCCAAGTATGTAAAACTTTTACCCAAATTTTCAGAAGGAGAGCCAGAAATTTTCTTTCTTCAGTGGGAAAAATTGGCGCAACAGTTACAAATCCCTAAAGAAAATTGGCCATTAATCATTCAAACACAATTTAAGGGTAAGGCTCAGCAAATTTATACTTCTCTTTCAGAAGCAGAAAGCGAGTATGATAATATGAAAGCTTGTATTTTAAAAGCTTATGAACTAATACCAGAGGCCTATAGACAGAAATTCCGTAATTATAGGAAGACACCTCAGTTAACATACGTAGAATATGCGGCTCAACAAGAGAGGTTATTCAATAGGTGGTGTTTGGCTAGTGAAACGGACACCTTAGATAGACTTAAACAGTTGATTTTATTGGAGCAGTTTAAGAATACCTTAGAGACAGATCTTAGGATTTTTATAGATGATCATGTTCCCGAAACTTTAACTAAAGCTGCTGTATTGGCTGATGAGTTCACACTAAATCATAAACCTAAGTCAAGACAAATGGAATCCCAAAAGTCAAAGTCATATATTCCAGATTCAACAAAATACTCTGATCCTTGGTCCCCAAAGAAACGCTTTGAAAATCAGTCTAGCCCATCACATTTCAGTTACAGGTCTGATTTCAATCAATATCCTCCAAACCAACCTTGGCAAAGAATGGAAAGGTTTAAGACTAATCCCCCTGTAACTTGTTCATATTGTAAACAGGTTGGCCATCACATTTCTAATTGCAGAAAGAGACTGACACCCTCATTCTCCAATAAGACACCAACTCTTGTAAGTAATATAAAATCAGATGATTCAAAATCCTCTATTCAGGATACACTACCAAAGAAGCCGGTATTGTCAAGTAATGTAGAACCCCCCTCATCAGATCATGATCCTTGTTTCAAACCATTTGTATCTTCAGGAACTATATCTCATAGTAGTAGTTCACAACAATATCCTATTTCCATACTCCGAGACACAGGAGCAAAGCAAAGTCTGATTTTAAATTCTGTCTTGCAGAATCTGGGTGAGTCATATACAGGTTATGATATATTGATAGAAGGAGTTGGAGGAATTGTAAAATGTCCATTACATAATGTTTTCTTGCGGTCTGATTTAACAACCGGAATGGTTAAAGTAGCAGTAGTAGACTCTCTTCCCATAGTAGGAATATCCTTATTGTTGGCCAATGACATCGCTGGAAGCAAAGTCATTTCTCCCTTAATAACAAATAACCCTAAGACCTCAGTAGAACCTTCAGATAACTTACAGTTGTTTCCCGCTTGTGCTGTAACCAGATCTCAGTACAAGAAATCTGAAGAGGAGACTTATAATTTAGAATCCCTATTCTCCCAAACTGACCCATCTTCTTCTTCACCAGTTTCTCTATCTAGAGCAGAATTAATCAAAGAACAGAAGTCGGATCCTTCTCTTAAAAATTTGTACGAGATTGTTTCTTCTCCAGAAGAAGTTGAAAATATGTCACGAGGTTTCTATATAGAAAACGGAGTCCTAATGCGAAAATGGAGAGCATCCACCGCAACCGCTGACCAGCCATGGCAAGTAAGGAATCAAATAGTCCTCCCTCTTGGTTTCAGGAATAATGTTCTAAGATTGGCTCATGATACTCCCTTAGCAGGTCACTTAGGGGTAAGAAAGACCTTGTTCAACATAACCCAACATTTCCATTGGCCCACGGTTGTCAAAGATGTTGCCCAATATTGTAAAACATGTCATACATGTCAACTTGTAGGTAAGCCCAACCAGAAAATTGTAGAAGCTCCACTCCATCCCATTCCTGTAATGGAAGAGCCATTTAAAAAAGTTCTTATTGACTGTGTAGGACCTTTACCTCCTTCAAGTAAAGGAAATCAGTACATTCTCACAATCATGTGTATGAGCACTCGTTTTCCAGAAGCAATTCCTTTGAAAAATATTAAAGCTCAAAATATAATCAGAGAAATGTTGAAATATTTCACTATGGTAGGATTTCCTAAGAACATTCAAAGTGATCAAGGAAGTAATTTTCTTTCCAACAAGTTTAGAGAAACTCTTGTAACACTAGGTATAAATCATGTAACTTCCTCCGCCTATCATCCTCAATCACAAGGTGCTCTAGAGCGCTTTCACCAAACGCTCAAGACAATGTTAAGAATCTTCTGTGCTGAGAACACTCGAAATTGGGAAGACGGACTCCCCTTTTTGTTGTTCGCCACCCGAACAACAATTCAAGAAAGCCTTGGATTGAGCCCGTCAGAATTAGTCTTCGGTCATGAAGTCCGTGGTCCCCTAAAGATACTTCATGAACAATGGATGAAAGAAGAACCACCTGTTCCTTCTTTGAAATACGTGTCCCAGGTCACCGAGAAGTTGTTAGAAGCTTGGAAGTTGGCAAGAGAGAACTTGGCGAATGCTCAACGAGTAATAAAAGGTCGGTATGATAAAAATTCTAAACTTAGAACTTTCTCTCCAGGAGATCAAGTGTTACTTTATCTTCCCATACCAGGAGATCCAATGCAGGCTAAATACAAAGGACCCTATGAAGTCTTGTCCAGAGCCAGTGATCTCAACTACATAATCAAAACTCCAGACAGAAGAAAGAGTTCCCGTCTCTGTCACATAAATACCTTAAAACCTTATCATTCCCGAGATCCAATTCCAGCTTGCAGCTCTACCACAATAGAATCCGAAGAGCCTCCTGATAACCTGCCTAATCCTCCTGAGATTCCCTTGGAAAACTCTCAGATACTACAAAATCTTCAGATAAAA
>NC_134806.1:23706981-23711981 GCF_046742065.1 Oratosquilla oratoria
CAAGTTTTCGTTTGAATCATACAACTCTTTTCAGATAAGTAACAATGAACATGCAGGGCACTGTTTAAATATGAAGAAATGAAGGTACTAGGAGAGGTAGGTTGTAGCTAAACGTGAGGTGCTGGACGGAGGTGGGGGCTTCGTATTAGCGGGAGGTAGCTGGACATTAGTTCACTGTAGCCGGACGTTTGGTCGTTGTTGCCACGCAGCCTCACTGTGTAGTTACAAAGTACTAGCAGTGTCAGTCTGTATATTAATGATAAGGGCGTATTGTGCGATGTAGACTGTTTCTAAGATGTGTAGTATCTTGTTGTTGTATTGTTTAGATATTTTTATATTGTTAACTAAATCTTATCTGTTTGGAGTTTTGTTGTGAGTTTGTATCATATGTTTGCCTATACTTCCTTCACGGGCGTGAATTGTAAGTCTCCTGCTTCCAGAGGTAGTGCTAACACCAATATAAGTAGCATTGGGGAGAATTTTGCAACCTTCTTCGTGGCACGTGTACTGGTACACTACATTAGTTTGTTTGAGGAGAGAGTTGTCTTTAGTCATATTGTTTCTCATTATAAGAGACTTTTGCGTTTTTGCAGTATATGATTAAGGTCAATTTGTCATGTGAGTCGATGCATGCGATGGTGTCTTTTAGAACACGTTAGTCTATTATGTATGCTAGTGTCATTTGCTTTTTGTAATAAACTGTGTGTGCGGAAAGTGTGTTGTTTTGTCCGTCTTGTGTTATTTTGCCGGTGGTGAGAAGTCTTTGTCAATATGGAAGTTGTAAAAGCCGTAATTAATGAGAATCTGTTTAACGCGCAATATTTCAAAATTAATTATTTCCCAAGAGGAGCAGTTCTTATATGCGCGTCGAATGACACTAAGTTTGTAAAGCTGGGGGCACTCGCTTGCTGCATTCAGGCAAACAATCCATGGTCACTGTAAACAGTGGTCGTGTATTTGTTGTCTTCAGAGAGGATGAGGACGTCAAAGAAGGGGATTTTGTTGTGTATATTGAGTTCATATATGAAGTGTAGTATAGAGAATGTTTCCATGGCTAGCTGTAAATCCTTGAGGTAGGACTCCTAACTTAAGTAAAAATGTCGTCGACATATCTACAATAGGAAAAGCGTCTTAGTACGGGGTCTTGTAATACTTTGCTCTCTTGATTTCAGATATAAAATTCAGTAAAAGTACTCCCTAAGTGTAAACTCATCCTTCCACTTGTAGGTATAGCTGACCTGATGGGCATTTAAAGGGCGCTTCAGTCGTGCAGGCAAGATGTTTCATTATATTCTCAGGAATCTTAGGTGAATGTAGTTCAGAGTGGCGGTACACATTATTTAGGATTATTTATTTCAATCGTGGGAATAATTGGGACACGTGAAAATAACGATTCCACATCGAGGGAAGCCATTATTCCTTGGGGTAGCTTGCTGCGAAGTATGTCAAGAAAATCATCAGTTGATTTCAGTGAGTATTTCTTAGGGGTGAATAAGGTGATAATGTTACTAAGCTGTTTGGCGAGTCCAGATGTAGGGGTGGTGATCTATGAGATGATCGGGCGGAGGGGGGAGTTGTGCTTGTGTGCTTTAACATTACCATAAATATATCCAGGAGAGAACTCGCCAGTAATGTGAGGAATATGCAGATGGTCCACGACTGCGTTACATAAGAACATAAGAATGAAGGAGACTGCAAGAGACCATAAGGCTTACACTAGGCAGCTCCGTATCCATCACCACCTGTCATCCCTATCCATGAAGTTGTCTAATCGTTTCTTAAAACAACTGATAGTTTCAGCGGTTACTACATAGTTACTAAGTTTATTCCATTCGTCGACCACCCTATTAGTAAACCAATTCTTGCCTATTTCCTTCTTAAATCTAAATTTGTCCAGTTTATAGCCATTACTGCAAGTCCTGCACTGTTGTTTTAATATGAAGACCTTGTTTGCATCACCCTTGTTAAAGCCATTTGAACACCTCTATTAGATCGCCCCGCACTCTGCGTCTTTCCAGAGAATGTAACTTAAGGTGCCTAACCCTCTCTTCGTAAGGCAAATTTCAGCGATGAGTTTGTTAACCTGAACCTTAAGTTTGCTGGTGGGATCAGTAGATTTTTTATTTTTTTCTTAGAAACCTCATCCACTCTGAAGACAACAAATACACGACCACTGTTCACAGGGAAAAAAATACACCGGAAGATGCCTGAATGCAGCAAGCGAGTGCCCCCAGCTTTACAAACTTAGTGTCATTCGGGGATACCTTCGACACGCATAATTATAAGAACTGCTCCTCTTGGAAAAAAAAAACATATTTTGAAATATCGCGCGTTAAACAGATTCTCATTAATAACGACTTTTCCAACTTCCTCATTGACAAATAGACGAGACTTTTCATCACCCGCAACGTAACAGAACACGGACAAAACAATACACCTTCCGCACTCACAGTCTATTACAAAAACCAAATGACACCAGCATACAAAACGTGTTCTAAAATACATCATCCCACGTAACGTCACATGCATCAACTCACATAACAACTTGACCCTCATCATCTACTACACAAACGTAAAAGTCTCTAACCTTATAATGAAAAATAATATGACTAAAGACAACTCTCTCCTCAAACAGACTAATGTGGTGTACCATTTCACTTGCCCCGAAGAAGGTTGCAAATTTCTTCCAAATGCTACTTGTATTGGTGTCACCACTACCTCTGGAAGCAAGAGACTTGCAATGCACGCCAGTGAAAAAAGTTTAGGCAAACACATGATACAAACTCACAAGAAAACTCCAAACAAACAAGATTTAGTTGACAGTACAACAACAACAAGAAACTACACATCTTAGAAAGAGTCTACATCGCACAATACGTCCCTATCATTAATATACAGAGTGACACTGTACTTTCCAAATACACAGCGAGGCTCCGTGGCAACAACGACCAAACGTCCGCCTACAGTGAACTAATGTCTAGCTACCTCTCGCTGATACGAAGCTCCCACCCCCGTCCAGTACCTGACGTTCAGCTACAACCTACATCTCCTAGTAGTTTCATTTCTTCATATTCAAACAGTGACCTGCATTTTCATAGTTACTTACCTGAAGATGGTTGTATGATTGAACCGATAACTTGCATTTTATATTTGTGTAATGTTTTTCGTTGTAATAATACCACGGATCTCAGAAGCCTTGTGTTTGACCTCCCTTCAAGGTACAAACAAACCATTCGGAAAATTAAGAAAATCACCAAGGAGATAATACATATATATATATATATATATATGTATATATATATATATATATATATATATATATATATATATATATATATTTCTCACTCACACACACACACACACACACACACACACACAGACACACACACACACACACACACACACACACACACACACACACAGACACACACAGACACACACAGACACACAGACACACACACACACACACAGACACACAGACACATATATAAATATATATATATATATATATATATGTATGTATATACATATATATATAAACATATATATATATATATATATATATATACATCAGCGAAAAAAATACACGGGAGCGACGAGCGATTTCGCTCGGGAAAGTTCCAATGTTGCTCTCGCAAATCCAATAGCGGGAGCAATCCCCACAAAAAAATCGCTCCCGCGGCAATATTCAACGTTTTTCATGCATTATCCATCATTTGGCAATCCCTCAATTCCATCACCATTGATGAAAGGATCAGAGCAAACACAACTTAACCGTGATCATTCATTGCATTATCAATCGATATCATAAACGCAACGCATCAATCAACTTTAATTTGTTGATGTACGTACGTATGTGTACGAGGTATAGCTGCTAGAGTTCAATGGCTTACCTAGCCTAGCTTCGTATCAGCTGCATGCGCGCGTATACTACATGTTGACTAGACTCTACACGACTATCGTGCTACATAATGTCGCTAGTTGCAAATTGCATGGTACCTGTATGCAGGTAAGTTCATTGGTTGCATACAGCTAGCTGCACAATCAACGCGCTGATTACATATACGATGCACCATACCCAATACCACATCACCGCATGCATACGTACACTGTACATATGCAAACTCGCTCGAGGCCTAGGAGGTAAACTGGGAAATCTCATTTATAACCTCGTTCGCGTATTTATGAGAAAACAAAATAGAATCAAATGTTTGGTTAGTAACTGAAAGTAAATAAATTTAAGTATAAATATGAACATTTGATAATTATATATTTAGTTAATAAATATGGATCTTTGGAGGGAAAATAAAAATACAAAAATAGAAAAAATATTCGTTAGCTAGCTTATGTTTACGGTAGTTAGGTCTACGCTTGTACGTCACGTCCATGCCAAACTTTCGATAATCGTACATCATGGAGCGATTTCTAGTGAAGCGAGTGAAGATAAGTGAAGATGGTTTGCCCTCAGATTCAGTCTTTTCAGAATCGAGGGAGAGTGTTTTGACGGCAGGAACCGCTTCTGGACCTGCAAAGCCTAATTAAAACTCCACGGGCAAAGGCCAAGAAAAACGAAAACCAGTAAAGCATGAATCTACTATACGCTCGTGGAACCTAGATTAGCTTGAAATGGATCGGGGCAGTGATGGTATTCTAACGGTGTATTGCAAGGCTTGTCGTGCATTTCCACCCCCAACCACTGCCAGTGGAAACAGAGGCGCTGTGTCTGCCGATCAGTTTCAACTGGGAAGCCATCATGTTAAGAAATCGAACCTGCAAAAACATGGCTCTGGAAGTATCAAAAATGGCTCTGGTAATTAAAAAAAATGGCTCTGTTAAAAAAAAAATGAAAAATGGCTCTGGAAAAAAAATATTTTTCCCCTGACACACACACACACGCAAACACCCACAAACACAAACACACACACACACACACACACACACACACACACACACACACACACACACACACACACACACACACACACACACACACACACACA
>NC_134806.1:23716981-23721981 GCF_046742065.1 Oratosquilla oratoria
GGACGATTGAACGGGATTTTTTTTTTTTTTTTTTTTTTTTTTTTTTTTTTTTTTTTTACAACACTCGAGCAGTCTCGTAGAGTAAGGTCTGGGATATCGAGGTTTAGTGTAGAATCGTCGTGGTAAACTCGGTTGATGATATAATCGATAGTTACGATTTACGGATATGTTAGTATATAATCCCTCTACATCGAGAGAAGTAATTATTCCTTCTGCAGGATGTCCAGGAAGTCAGATGTATAATAGATTGCAGACTATAAGTGAAAAGTGTGTAGGGAGTCAAGATGGTGCACAGTTTCTTAGCAAGTTTGTATGTAGGTGCAGGGATTTGCGAGATTATAGGTCGGATTTTATTGCCAGTTTTATGTACTTTAACGTTCCGTAGCAGTAACCTATACCGTACTCGCCGTTTAGTTTGTCAAATTTTATTGTACGGGAGGTATTGTTCCCTTCTATCCAACTGTTCAGTTTTTTCTTAAGCAATTCGGTCGGATCTTTGGCGATCTTCTTGAATTTTGCCTTATCACTTAAGATGATGTCTACCTAATCCAGGTACTTGGAAGTGTTCATGAGTACGTAGTTAGCCGCTTTATCTGCTTTTCTGATGGTGATGTTAGGATCTGCCATTAACTGTTTTGCTGCCTCGATGTGTATATTTATGATTAAACTGCTATTATGATTATCCCCAAGATTTATTCACTTCTGATATTGCCTCGAGTTTGAAGGAAGGCTCCACGGTGACTTCACCTGTTTTTTAATTTCCCCACATCATCGACGATCTTCTCTAGAACTTCTTTGGCTTTGACATATCATGTCAAAGCAAAAAAAGGTTCCAGAAAAGAACCGAATATGAAGTCCTCATCAATGATGTGGACAAAAAAAAAAAAGTGAAGTCACTGATGGGCCTTTGGCATATGCAATTAAATGAATCTCCTATTTGGATTCTAACCCTTGCCTGAGCCCCCAAAAAACCTTTCGGAAGACTAGCCTGTATAAAGATTTAAGGCAATATAGTACATACCGCTTTCGTATTCTATATATATATATATATATATATATATATATATATATATACATATATATATACATATATTTATATATATATATATTTATGTATATATATATGTATATATATATATATATATGTATAAATATATATGTATATATATATGTATATATAAATACATATGTGTATATATATATACATATAATTGTATGTATGTATATATACAGTATATATATATATGTATATATATATATATATATATATGTATTTATATATATATATATATATATATATATATATATATGTGTGTGTGTGTGTGTGTGTGTGTGTGTGTATGTGTGTGTGTGTGTACATATATATATATATATATATATATATATATATATATATGTATGTATGTATGTATATATTAGTGTATTTTGGGAGCAGGTTCTCTTTTAAACATGTTTGATTGAATACGACAGCATTCTGGAAGTTGTTAATTTTCTTTCCTGTGTTTTCAATATTTCTAATTATATTCTTCCCTTGGATAGGGTGGGGAGCCGAAACGTCGTGTAATAAAATGGAGAATTATAAGGAATTGGTTTATGCCCATCCTATCCAAGGGAAGAATATAATTAGAAATATAGAAAACACAAGAAAGAAAATTAACAAACTTCCAGAATGCTGTCGTATTCAATCAAACATGTATATATGTATCAATGTATAAATTATATAAATTCTTTATAGTATATATATACATATACATATATATATATATCTATATATTATATGTAATATATAGGTGGTGTGTGTGTGTGTGGTGTGTGTGTGTGTGTGAGTATTCACCTCGGATCTGCTTTTTCTCTTGTTTTGTCTTTCGTGTTGTTTGTTTTGTTTGGTTTGTTTTTTGTCTCTTTTTTTTTGTGGTCTGCTTTCTTCTGTGGTCTGTTTTTTTTTTTGTTGTGTTTTTTTTCCCTTGTTTCCTTTTTTTTGTTTCTGTTCTTTTTGATTCCTTTTTTGTGCTCTCTTCTTTTCTTTCTTGTTCTTTTTTGTCCTTTCTGGTCTGTTTTGTTTTTTTTCTTTGGCTTGCCTTCTTTTTTGTGTTTCTTTTCTTTCTTTGTTTTGTTTTTATTTTCTGTGTTTATTTTTGTTGTTGTTCTTTTTTGTTGTGCGTCTTTCTTCTTCTGTTTCTGCTCTCTCTGCTGGTTTTTTCTTGCTGGTGTCTTTGTGTTCTTTGCTTTCTTGTTCTCTTTTTTTTCTTTTTTTTCTTTTTTGTCTGTTTTGTGCTTTTGCTTATTCCTTTTGTTCTTCTTTTTTTTTTTTTTTGTTTGTTTTGGTTTGTTTGTTTTTTTTCTTTGTTTTTGTTTTTTTGTTTATTTTCTTGTGGTGGTTTTTGCTTTTTTGTCTTGTTTTTGCTTGGTTGTTTCCTTGTCTATTTGTTTGTGGTTGTTTTTGTCTTCGTTTTTTGTTCTTTTTTGCCTTTTGCTTTTTTTGTGGTGCTTTCTTTTTGCTCCTTTTTTTTGTTTTTTTGGTGTGTTTTTATTTTTGTTTTTTTTTTTTTTTTCTTTGTTTTTCTTTTTGTTGTGTTTTTTTGCCTGTTCGTTTTATTTCTTTTTCTTTTCTTTGTTTTTTTTTTGCCTTGTGTTTTTTTCTTTGTTTTTTTCTCTTTCTTTATTTGCTTTCTTTCCTCTTGTGTTTGTTTTGTTTTTGTCTTGGCGTGTTGTTCTTTTTTTTTTTTCTTAGTTTGGTATAGTTCGTCTTTGCTTTCGCTTCTGCCTTCCTTGGTTTCTCTCTTTTGTGTTTTTTTTGTCTTGTGGGTGCTTTGTTTGTTGTGTTTGTTTTCTGTTTCTTTTTTTTTTCTTTTTTCTACTTTGCTTTGCGTTGTTGCTTTTTTGTGTGTTTTGTTTATTTTTTTTGTTTTGCTCCGTTTTCCTTTTCTTTGCTGTTCTTTGTTGACTCTCTCTTCTTTCTTGCGCGATTTTGATGTGTTTTTCTTTTTACTTGTTTTTGTCTTTTTATTGTTTGTTTTTGTTTTCTCTCTTGTGTTTTTTGTTTTTCTTTTTGCTTGTATATGCTCTTTGTGTCTGCTTTTTTCTTTTTTCTTTTTTTTTGTATTTTGCTTTGCTGTGTTTTTTGTTTGTTTTGTTTTTTGTCTCTGCTGCTCTGTTTTTGTGTTGTGTCTCGGACGCTGTTGTCTGTTCTTTTGTTTTTTTCTTACTCTTTTGTGTGCTTTTTTCTTTTTTTGGTTTTTTTTCTTCTTGTTTCTGTTTTGCTTTTCTTGCTTTTATTGTCTGCGTTTTTAGTTTTTTTTTTTTTCTCTTTTTTTTGTCCTCCTTGGTTTTTTCTTTTTTGGCTTCTGTTTTTTGTCTCTTCTTCTTTTTTCTTATGTGGTCTGTGAATTTTTGTTTGTTTCTTATGCTTTGGTTTCTCTGTTTCTATCTGTTTTGTGGCTTGCGTTTATGTTTTGTTTTTTGCTTTTCTTTGGGTTTTCTTGTTGGTTTCTATTTTTTTTCTGTTTGTCTTTTTTTTGTGTGTGTTCTTTTGGTGTGTTCTTTGTTGTTTTTTTTTCGTTTCCCTCTGTGTGTTTTGTTTTTTTTTTTGCCCCTGATTTTTTTTTTGCCTTTTCTTTTTTATTGGTGTGTGTTCTTTTGCTTTTGCTATGTCTCTTCTGTGTTTTTTCTCGTTTTGTTGTTCGTGTTTTCTCTGTGTTTTGTTTGTGCCCTCTAATTTTTGCTTTGGATAGGTTGTCTGTTTTCTTTTTTGTTTTTGCTCATCTTATCCATTTCTTTTCTTGCGTGCTTTTCTTTTTTGTTGTGTTGTTTTTGTTTTTTGTTTTCTCTATTCTTATATGTGCTATATAAATGGTTATACAAATATCCATATAAATACTTTATATACACTATAAATCTGATGATATAAAGTAGCTCTTTGCTTTTTGTGTTTCTTGTTTTTGTTTTGTGTGTGTTTTCACTTTTTCTTTTCTGGATCTGTTTTGCAAGCCTCTTTTTCGAGAGCAGAGCCAGACACCACCCTAGGCGCAGTGAGCTCAGAGCTACATTATTAGCAGATCTCTGGGTAAGGTCCTGAGACCACTCACAACTCCACACACCGGGAATGCAAGGGTCACTACTACCTTGACTAACGTACCCCGTACCTACTCGCTGCTAGGTGAACAGGGGCTACACGTGAAAGGAGGACAAAACCCAACTTGTCTACCCGCCCGGCCGGGAATCGAACCCCGGTTCTCTCGGCTTGTGAGGCCAGTGCTCTTACCAATACCGCCATCGGGCCGTTAGTGTGTGTGTGATTAGTTTGTGTTAGTTGTGTGTGTGTATAGTGTGATGTGGTAGTGTGTGTGGTGTGGTTTATGTGTGTGGTGAGTGTGTGTGTGTGTGTGTGTGTGTGTGTGTGTGTGATGTGTGGTGTAGTGCGTGTGTGTGTGTGTGTGTTAGAGTGTCTGTGTGTGCTTGTGTGTTGTGTGTGATGTGTGTACGTTTGCGTGTGGATGTAGTGTGTGTGTGTAATGTGATGTGTGTGTGTTGTGTGGATTGTGTGTGGTGTGTGTGTGTGTGTGTGTGTGTGTGTGTGTGTGTGTGTGTGTGAGTGTGTGTGTGTGTGTATAGCTGTGTGTGTGATGTGAGTGTGCCTGTGTATGTGTGTTTGTGTTTGTGTGTGTGTGTGTGATGTGGTGTGTGTGTGGTGTGTGTGTGTGTGTGTGTGAGTGTGGGTGTGTTGCATTGTAGATATATATGTATGTTTATATATATCATAATATAATAAATATATATATATTATATATATACATATTCTATCTAATATGTATACATATTATATTAACATCATACTTATACTATACATAATATATATCTATATTACATATCTATACGTATTATATAAACATATATGTTGTATGTACAAAATGTGCACATCACACATACACACGCACGCATATCACACACACCCACACACACACAACCACACACACACACACACACACACACACACACACACG
>NC_134806.1:23724481-23746093 GCF_046742065.1 Oratosquilla oratoria
GTGTGTGTGTGTGAGTGTAGATGATGTGTGTGTGTCACACCATGGTCTTAGAATCACGTTGTTGGAGGCCGGACTATACTGAAGCCTAGTGCCCTCTGCAAGACCGCAACTACAACACGTTATGTATTTAAGGAAAAATTGTCCTGCCCTCATTTATATATTTCATTACTTTATTTTTAATTATTGTTTATTATCTTTGGTTGGAAGCTAAAATCAAAGTTACCAGTAAGGGTCTGTAACTTCTAGTCACTCCCTTCTTCTTTTCTTCCAAGTAGTAGCCAATTCTTTCTCCTCATCTTACTTCCCTTCCTTTCTCCCTTTACTTTCTTCAACCATTTTATCTGGTTCTTCTATTTATCGTTATTCCTTCCCACCACTTCAACTACTTTGTTCCCGCTTTCACATGACTTTACATGGAAAAAGATTGCATCGTAGAAGGACATTATATGAAACAAAATGAAATACTGAACGAGTAATAATAGAACGCTCATCAATTAACTGTGGGGTAATGTTCGTTGTACTTAATTGGAATTGGTTATTAGCATAAAGGTAAGGCAGTGATTCTTTGGCTCTTTAGGCAGGAAATACCCAAGCCTTATCCGGGGGACAAATCCGGTGATATATCGATCATTACCAAATGGTCATTATGCCTTCTCTTTAATGAAACATATATTCTCCTTCAAGTTTGCGTGCACTCCAATCTCTTTGACCCGCCTTCATTATCGTTTTCTTCTTCTACTTCTATTTAAATTCTGGAAGTGAAGGCGCCGCAGCACGTGACCAGCCTCCCCCTTCATGAGGCGACGACCTGCCTCTCGGAGAAAATTTACTCTACCTTCTCTCACCGATAGAGAGGGTCGGTGGGGTTCCTTTATCGCGGGTTCTCTATCAACAGACTAGGTTTTAGGAGTTTTAGTCTCGATTAAGAGGTTGTAACCTGTATCACCGGTGGCCTGTTTTCGAATTTCTAGAAGATGCGTAGTCACCAATAAGAAAAATCCCGTGAGGGTACAAATTAATTGAATGTTTATTCTCCTACCCCCCGGGCCATTCTCCTCTCGATGACATCCACACCTGGGCCGCACTTCCTTTCTCTTCCCTCTATTTCATAGTCTTTATTTTCTGTTCTCTTCTCCTCTGACCTTGTTGTCATCTTCCGTCCTTCAATTTTCTTCATTCATTTCCTTATCTTTCTTTATTTCACCCATCCCCACTTCACTTTCATTTTATTCTAGACCTAATATACCTTATGTTCCCTACATACCCTTCCACCATTTGCTATCCCTCCCCTTTGTTGTTTTATACCTCTACTGTTTCTTATTAAGTTCATCCTGCAGTACTTCCTCTCCTCTTTTACCTCAGTATCCCCTTGAATTTATAACCTTCCTCTTTTTACGTCCTAGGACAACCCCCTAAGCCTTTTTCTGCACAAAAACCTTCTCACATCCCTCCTTCCTTCCAATCTACTTCGTTCCCTAATCCTACCTAGGCTGTATATATATATATATATCTTTCTCCCTCCCTACCCAATTTCTAACACTCTACACACACACACACACACACACACACACACATACACACACACACACACACACACAAACACATACACACACACACGACACACACACACACACATACACACACACACACACCACACACACACACACACACACACACACATCACACACACACACACACACACACACACACACACACACACGACACACACACACACACACACACACACACACACACACACACACACACACACACACACGACATCACACACACACACTCACACAAACATACACACACACGCACGGTGAACACGCACACACACACACACGCAGACACACATACACTCACACATGAACACATCACCACACACACATCGCTCGGCGCGCGCAGCACACACACACACCACGCACACACACTACACACACACCGCACACACACACACACAAACACCCACACACACATCACACACACACACACACACACACACAAACACACACACATATCCAACACTACACCCACAGCACGATCAGATTGACAGCGAAGAATGGAAACACCGGAAAAAAAAAATCGGTGGAACATCAGCTGACAAGGGGGAGTACCTGTGTTGGTAATTGGTAGGAGGCAGGGAGAAAGCTCGGTATGTAGTGGGCAGGTGAAGAAAAAGGAGAAGGAGAGAACATTATTGAGGAATAATGGAAGAAAATTGAGGAAGGGGTCGGAACAGGTACCGGGCAGTCAGAAGGGGTTGGTGGTGTCAACAACAGGTGTGTGTGGGTGTTGTGTGTGTGGGGAGGGGGGGGAGGTGTGTGTAGATGACACACGCCGACGAGATAGAACGGGTGAGTGCAGAGGTGATTAAAAGTAGAAATATAGATAATCAGCAGCTTCCAAAGGAAAAACGGGAGATAATTACTTCTATGGAATATAATGAGAGGAGGAGAATTGACAAACCGTCCCCCCGACAAAACAAAAAAAAAAAAAAAAAAAAAAAAACAAAAAAACGGAAAAGCATGTGGAAGGTTAGGTTTTAATCAACTAACACTAGTTACACAAAGAGGTTGAATAAACTGTAAGAAACAAAGAATGGAGAATCAAAAACCTAACCTAAAAGAAATAGGAACAAATAAAAATACAGTTAAGAGAAGTAAAGGATGAGAATGTAGGGAATTAAAGAGGAAATGATAAATAGAATAAAGATTTCCATAGCATAAGAGGTAATTGGTTGGAAAACATCCCAAGAAAGAATAACAAAATTGGAATTTTAGTAGATATAGTGAAACAACAGATGAAAGGAACAAACTGATAGGACAACAGTTATTAAGTGACGAGGAGAGAAGGAAAAATAATAGTAAGAGACTTCTAACACAATAAAACGAAATGTAAATTAATCATATTAGGAATGGTAAGAGAAGCCAAGAATCCAAAATAGGACTACAGGAGATAAAAAAGGAAAAAGAAAAAGTAAAATAGGTGTGTTAAAAATAGTTCAAGAAGATGAACACGAAAAAGGGAAACGCAAATGTGAAGAAATAGATAGATTTGCCAAAAAAAAATACAATACAGACAAGGACCAGATCAATTTAACGATTGGAATTCATCAGGTCACAAACGACACCGCAGAGAATGTCTTATCATAAACAGGGACACTAACGCAAAAGGTGATCAGTATAAACAGGGATGGATAAAATAAGAGATGGATTAAAAAAGAAAGAGAGGAAGAGAAAGCAAAAAGACTCAGAAGCTAATGGAAAAAACGAAAAACACACAGCAAGAGTCAGCAAAAAGAGGAAATTCTATTAGAGAGTAGTGGAGAATAAAACCGTGGGGAAATGGTTCATAACAGAGAAAAAACCGGAAAGGGAAACCAGAAAAAAGGGTGGAGGTAAAATAGAAAATTAAAAATGTCTTTCACAAATATAGATTGGCTTCATAACAGGCTATTGAATGAACTGAATGAATCACCTTGAAAAAAACGGATATCATGGGAATTATAGATACCAATATATTTGCAAGGTCCATTACCCACCCAAACACGTGCAGGGACATGGCGCAGTTCATAATTATTGGATTAGAAACAGAGAACGTTAACAACAAGGGGGTTGGAGTTATGTAATCCTGACTATGGCTGGGATTTCAAAGGAATAGAGTGTGAGATGAGCTTACCTGATGGAAATAGAGGGACAGGGGACAAGAAGAGCAGGGAAGTTTGTTAGTAAATTATGTGCCTCCTAAAACGGCTTCGTGGGAAGAGCATGAGAACACAAAACATCTGTTAGAAGGACACAAGGATATAAAAGCTAAATAAGATCAATGGAAGATGGAGTGAGGAATATTATATAATGGGTGACTTTAATTGTAAAGACAGCTGCCTCGGGAAGAGATGACCAGTGAAAGGTGGTCGAGACGACCTTATGGGGACATGTACTACTATGATATGAATTTATAGAATATACAATGCACACAATGGATACAAGAGAACACTAGGTATAGAAACTGCAGGAAGTCCGACAACCATCGAGACTGGACCTAAAAATCACATCAGAACCTGCAAATTTGTGGGACAAGATTAGAATATCACCACGAAGTAAAAGTGCCGCCCTATTAGTTGACACTGGAACTAAATGAAGGAAAAATACACGTGAAAAACGCAAATATAGAAAAGGGAACGACATGATGTCATGGAAAAAAAAAATCTATTAAGAGTTTTTTTTTTTTTTTTTTTTTTTTTTATAAATATAGCAGACCTCTTAGGGAAAGGCTACTATAAAGATGCAAACACACGAGGTAAAAGAGAAATAGGAATATTTTGACAAGCAATTCACCTACAAGGAGAGGCGATGGACGAGTATCTGTTCCAAGGACAACAAAACACTAGAAAAGAATACGTGAAAATGTTGGTACACCAAAAGCATAGTATCGGAGTTAAATAGACCAAACAGGGATAAAGCTATGGATAAAAATGGCAAGAAAGACAAAAGTACCTGATAAATGGTTATAAAATAGTTATCGGAAAATCAGTCATGTCCCAAGCGTCGCCAGAGAGAGAAAAGAGAAAATATGAACACAAGGATGTACCATAGAAAAAATGTAAAGATCAACCAAACACTACTTTCTCATAGATTTAGGTAAAAAACAAACTGAACTGAAACCCCAAACCAAAAACTAGTGAAACTCACGAAACGGAGTAATAGCCATCCCACAGAGGAAATAGAAAATGCGCAGAACTTATTGATCAAGCGTTTTAAATAATTGAATAACGAGTGGAGAACACTACCAACTTACGAGCAGAGTGGGAGGAGTAAACTCCCACCCTAATGACAGAGATAAGAGGAGTAACAAGTAAAGCTAATCAATGAATCACTTGAGTAATCTCGTCATGTCAGAAAATCGCAATAAGACCAGATGAAACGGCAAACTGGATTTTGAGAGAAATGCAGTACTGAAATAACAGACAACATACACTAGTTCTAATAAGCAGTTCATTGAAAGAACGGAAAAGATGCAAATGTTAAGTACCTATCAAGGAAGACCCCTACTAACTATAGATCGGTCTCTCTCTACCAAGTACGGTTAGCTAAAATTTGTGAAAAGAATGATAACAAAAACGTACTAAAATCCAGAGGCACATTTGGATTTAGACATGGAAGATCATGTGTCCCAAACTTGATGTGTTTTTCCTATTTAAGACTAATAAGATATTAAATACAAGAAAGGAAATGGATGGGCTAGCATTGATGCATTTTCTAGACCGTGAAAAAAGCTTTGTGTGATAAAGGTGCCAACATAACGAAATTGCTATAGAAAATTAAGAGGACTGCAGGAAGAATACAGGGCAACACTACTACACGTAGATGGAAGACTTCTTGCAATAGAAAGAAAAATTGCGAATGAATTGATTAAGAGACAAACATTCCCAATTAATGGGAAATAAGAGATAAGTGGAGTTCCACAAGGAACATAGTTTTGCCTCCCAATAATGATTTAGCTGTAATATATTAATGATATGGATAAAGGAATTGGGAAGATTATCATGAAGCTTCTTTGCGGACGATGCAAAACTGCCCAAAAAAAAGTGAACACTGCAGAAGATAGTTGAGTCGCTGCAGCAGAGTGATTTCAACTAGAGGTATGGGAATGGAGTAGGGGAGTGGGAGATGGAATTGAATATTAAGAAATGTGAAGTATAATGGAATTTGGAAGAAGCCCAAAAAAAAACAAAAAAAGGGTGGGGGGAATAGTTGGTGGAACATATAAATTGGGAGAGGAAGAAATTAAAAAAGGGGAACATGGAGAAGGACCTGGGAGTCATTATTATAAATAATATGTCATCCTGAGAAAAACCTATCAGAAAACTTTTGGAAAACAAATTATAATTTGAACCTGAACAATCAAAGTAGCAGTTCACATATCTAGACCCGAGAAGCATTGGTGAAGGAAAATACTAATCGACTTTGATAAAGACTAAGATTGGAGTATGCAAGCGACCACGTGGTCACCAAGTACAAAAAAACAAAAAATGTTATACACAAAACTTATGAAAAGCATGACAAAGTACTCACTTACGAAATTGGCACCAACGCTCCTCAGAACTATTCCATATGAGAAGAGTACTGGTAAAACTTGAGCTACAAACAATCGAGGCAAAGAAGAGAGGAGAGGAGACCTTAGATACCTAACATCATCACAATCATGAACAGGCATAAGACATTATTGCTAGAGAGGATCTAATACAACATGAGGCATAGTAGAGATACACAAAGCAGGACAATGACACGACACATATCACAGAACAAGACCAAATAATAGAAGAGACCTTAGATGGAAAAAGGAACAGCATTCTCCCCACAGGCGTAATAGTCGTTTTGTGAACAGGTTATCGATGAGAAATGTTGGTGGTGCGTAGCAAAAACCGCACCACGAATTTTAACAACAGTCTAGCTCAGAAAAACGAAGTATAGGAAACATGGGTACCGGGCCCAACGATCATAGCTCCCCATCCCTGTAAAATACAACGTCGGTACATACAATCTGGGTAAAAAACACACAAACAGCACACAGCCACCAACCATACAGATACACACACCCTACATCACATTCACAAAAACAAATACACACATCAACAAATACAGAGTAAACATAGACATATTGCACGCAGACATATAACAGGATGTGTATTTTATCGTTATTTGAGATATAATCATCTGTATTATACATCAGGGTTTCTGCTCTAGCAATCAAGGGTTTACAATATGGAAATAATTTTTGTCCCTCCCAAACAAATAAATTAAAACTGGAGGTGTATTTCACCTTGTGGCTATGTTAATTTGGTTGTTCTTAGAGTACATTTAACACTAGGAATCCAAGTATCCCAAGTTCATACTATGAGGACTATATTATACCTCTACAGACCAGTGTAATTTAATTTTCCTTATTTAACCACTCTACAACTCCCATTACTCTGAGGATGATTCACTATACTATATGATTTTCTGGATCACTCAATAATCTACATAAATTTTCCAAGATTTAGTATATCAAATTCAGTTTCGCATCATCTGAAAACTAAGATCTTAGGTGTAGTGAAATTACAGATTTATATGATCATAGATTACGTGAAGGGCAATTGTTTTCAGCTTTCTTATTTGAAATGGGGATGTAAGTACAACATCTTGAAAAATAATCAATGGTAACTGAAATACATGTTTATTATCCACCATTCTCAGAGACATAGGTAACTCCAATGTATTCTCATGATGAACTCTTTCCCAAGGTGTCTGTGGAATCGGGATATGTTAACATAGGAGCAGGTTTTGGTTGTATTTCCCTTTCACCTCTAGCCCACATTTAAAAAAATCTATGAAATCTATATATATCTTTCTTCATACCCCCCATGGCCAAAAGTATCTAAGTTGTGCTTGGTCTAAAAGTTTTATCCTTTTCTGGATTTGAATCTTACAATCACTATCATGATGTAACTTCAATATCTCTTTTACAAGAACTTTGTGATTATTACCAACTGATTGCACTGGGCATCTTATCCCATTTACAACTGTTTTACTATACAAAAGTTCATTTAGTAAAATTAAATTCCCTCTATCTTATAACTCTTTTGGTAGTTTTGTTTTTGGAGGATTTCCCTCTTGGGTTCATGGAATAACTGGGCTAATTGGAATCGCATATTCTTATCATCCCTCTGTTCTCTTATTTAGCATTTCCTCACCTAAGGCTACTAAACTCATCTATACTACAAACAAAATTTTAATCAAACCCTTGTCCGTTTGTTGGCTAATGTTTCTAGAAAGTTGCATCTACTGCAACATTCTTTTCTACCCGGAATATATTCAACAACTTAACCTCATAGCACTGAAGAACTGCAAAAACCATCTTGCTAGTCTGCCCCTAAGATTCTTATGCTTAAATAAGCTATGAATAGCTGATATTGATCAGTCCACAGTTTTGATTGGATATCCCAGTATAACATATCTTCTAAAACTTTTTCTAAATGAAGATATCACTACTAAAGTTGCTCTTTCTGTTGTAGAGAGTATGTTTCAAATTTCCATTTTCTCTCTTGCATCAGTATACCTCCTTAACCCTACGTTCAGATAGCATTAGTACAAAGAAAGATATCTTTATCATAGTCTGGTGAATATTAAAGCTGGAGAACTGGAAATATTGAAACCTTTGGAGAACTAATTACGTTTAATCTTTTCAACCTTGTTCAAAAGTCTTGCTGTTGTGCAAGTTCCCGCATAAATTTCGAGTCTTACCCCTCAACAAAGAACTTAATGAATTAGCTAATGTCCGCATATCCTTGGATAAAATTTCCTATAATATCCTGTCAATTCCCCAAGAAAGAAACTTTCTAATTTTTTCTACATTGTTTAAGAACTGGAAAATTCTTTATCCTGGTTCAACCTTTGAATTTACTGAATTAAGTCCATGCCTGTCTATCTTATAGTCCCAAATAACAAATAACACTCGTCCTTCAAAAACTTACATTTTTCAAGTTTCAATTTTCAATCCTGTTTCAACTAGGCTTAGAGAATACCAAATCTAAATTTCTTAAAATGCCCAAAAACGCTGTATTGGGAAAACTATGTAGAATATCCATCTAGGGAAATACACTAGCAGTGCTTCTTAAAAACCCCATCTCAGAAAAAACTGTATTCATTAATCTCATGTAAGTTAATGACAAACTATTACATAAAATCCCAAATGACATTCGTTTTTTAAAACTTCATAGTGTCCTGTTGAGAGTAGAAAAATGCTGATAGCTCTCGTGAGTACTCTCATTGCACACCTTCTTACCTATCTTACCAGTCTCTCGTTCTGCCTAATGTAGCCCCTCCATCTGATCCTGTTCCTCATATAGATGATGCTGGTTTTTCGATGTTCTCAAGATTCTCTCCCCCCTGGCTTACACCTGCTCATAATAATGTTATGTCCCTCCACCTAATTCTGGGACTACCTATTGGTTTTTGTTTCACTTCAGGTCTCCACTCATAATATTTTCTTGGATAATTGTTTGTGGCTGATGTTTTATTCCTTTTCACATGACCAAACCATCGGAGATGTCTTTTTCTCAATGAATTTAAGGAAATTTTCCACTTCTAATTCTTGTCTGATGGAAACCATTCCGGATTCAATTCTCTTTCTGGTGGACATTCCATTATTAATCTTAAAAACTTTCATTTTTGTTGCTTGAATTTTATTTTCAACCTTGGTGGGGTAAACGACACAAGACTCGTGCCCATATGTAAGTATAGGTTCGTAGTATACTCGTATATAAGATGGTCTTTACTTTCCTTAGCACGTTGGCAGTCTTGACTAATGAGTGGATATAGTAAAGTAGAGAAGTCGCATTAGATTTCGTGAATCCTGCTTATTTATCCTCAATTAAGCGTGTCATTTTTCTGTGCCGACGAAAATCCTTCTTAAATATCTAAACTGGATTTGTTTTGGGTTTCCAACAATTGCATTTCCTAATCTCACATGCATGTCTTCTTTGATTTCTACTCATCAGTATAACATCTGTTTTTCCCTTATTAATTTTCATACCTTTGGCTGATAATTCTTCATTCCAAACCTAGAAAATGAACCTCTGTAACACTTCTTCAGTTTCTGGCTATCAATGCCAGATCGTCTACGCATAGCCAAATATTTTCTCTTATATCTCCATCCGCTCCTTCTCGTCATTAACTTTCCACAATAGTCCACTGAAAGATGATGAATAAGTCCTGGGGACAAGCACACTTCCTTGTTTTACTCCTGAAGTTTATGTTGATACCATATCCCCCCCATTTCCCTGCTGGGTCTTAACGCGGCATGCATCGTTTATTTACGTTGCTTTTTAATTGCCCTATTTAAAAGTTTTGGGAGGCAAAAAGTTAGATCGATGGTAAGATCTTCCAGGTCTAAAAAACCATATTTGCCATTCGTCGAAAGCTGTCCTCCACTGTTCCCCTTAATCTCTATTCTGAATTTTCTTTCTTAAAAGTTTTTGTCTATGTGTGGTATTAAAGACTATTCCCTCTGTAGGTTTTTTACCAGTCCAATGTTTCTCTCCTTTATCTTTGATATACAAGGGCCATATCATTGATCTATTCCAGTCTCTCGGTACTTCTTTCTTCCATCCCAGGGGCATTTGTTCAAGATGTCCTATTACGCCATAAAATTCCCATCTTTCACGATATATATATATATATTTTGTAGTAATCTCAGATGGAATCAAGGCTTTTGATGTTTTGCCATTTTTTCATTCGATTTAAGGATGATTTTATCTCTTGAACGGTAATATGGATCTTCGTCCGCTTCTAAGAGTTTCCTCTACAGATAGTTTTTCCATCTACTGTCATTTTTTCCGGCGTCTGTAAGTAGCTCTTCTCCATTGGACATCTTTAACAGCATATGATTAGTTGGTGCTGATTTCTTTCTGTTAAATTGTTGTTAACCAAGTTGTAAATTAGCATTCTAGTTCCTTAGTAAAGCCTGTACCAAGCTCCCTCCCAATTTCCTTCCCATGTTTTACCTTTATTACCTGGTTCTTTCCATCTCCTCCGCTTCTGCTTCTAGCTTTCAATGTATTCCAGTCTATCATGGAACCATTTGCCTTGTTCTCATCCCATTTCCGATTTTTCCCTCTTTTATCATTTGACAGCTTCATTTGGCGTTTTCTGTCCACCAGGGTGTTTGCTTTTTAAATTTATTACCGTATGATTGTCTTACATTGGGAGTACTTCCTCTGCAATTTTGGGCAACACAGTTGAATGGAAGGCTTTCCAGTCCTTATCTAAATCTTCTGTTCTAATATATTCTGTTCTACTCTTCTTCTCAGTCTCTCGATGGAACTCCTCTTTACAGTTTTTCAATTTAAAAAAATTCTAACCAAAGAAATCGTTTTGCGCGCTTTACATATTAAACAGATTATTGGTTTTAGTAAATTTCAGTTTGGCTACGGACCCAGCTTGTGGATCTGAAATCACATGAAACCCGATAGTATGGTTTTTTACATCTTTGATCTTTTTTTCTGTATATCTTCATGATATGTTATTACTATTCCATCTGTACCACGTCCATTTATGGTTTTCTTGATGTTCATAAAACCTGTTCATGACACCATCATGGTTATTTTAACCACCACAACAATCGATGAGGCCGTTCACCTGCAAGATTCTTTTCCCCCAACGCTATGGCGCTCCTATGACATGTTCCTAATCCTATTCGTTCTTGTCCAATATGTCCATTTAAAAGGTCACCCATGACGAATTACATTATCGTCGTATGGGTAAGTTCCATTTCTAACATTATGTAAAGTCTTCATAGAAATATTTCCCTTTCCTTCTACCGGTCTTCCTTGTTGTGGGGCGTAGACTTTGTCACGAAACTTAAATTTAGTTAATTTGTCTTAATAGAAAAAGAACCAACAATTTCTCTCATTTTTCTGTTCTATAACCCTGCTGATTCCTTCTGTGCTAGTTTCATCAAATACTCCCACTCCATGTTCTGGTATCTTGCACCACCACTATATATTAGATAGTAGTTACATGTAAGTTCTTATTTCCCCTCGCCATGCAAGTCTTGTTTCATTCACACAAATCATGAATGTCCAATTTTTCTTTCCTTACATCCAGTAAAATCAGTTTCTTTCTTCTTCCTTCACTCTAAGCGTTCCCACATTTAAAGTAGCCAAAATCGTAAATTTTTCCTGGAGTTTCTAGAATCATTTCGGAGGACCTTGTCCATTTCCGCGCAGCTATCGGTGATCAAATTGTTGACGTCAGAGTTCCGAGGCAAAACCGTGAGTTTCTTGAGCATGAATCATAAGGTTTGGCCGGCTTGCTAAGGCCTGTTTTACAGACTCGAGACTGTTGACTTACGTAACCATCTGGGCGTCCACTTCCCCTACGGTTTAACAGGTCTGTCTGCAACCCCAGACCCAAGTGAAAGAACGCCAAGTAGGGACAAGCCGTCGCACTTCGTCCAAAGTTAGGCAGTCTCCTTGTCCAAAGTAGGTCCAAACCCTTGGACCGCCAACTATATGTTCCCTAAAAGCAGATTTGATATGTATAGTCGCTAAAGTAACCCTATACTTTAGTTCCCCCAAACCTTCTAAGAATGTCCCCTATCACTGGTAATGGTTAAATCTTTCACGGTATCGGTATGCTTATTTCAATTTCCTATAATCAATAACTGGGGCGCATGATACTATCTGATTTTGGCACCAGAATCAGAGGGAAGTTCCACTCACTTTTACTATGTTATTAGTAATATCCTGCGATAACATTTTCAGTGATCAGTTTATCTACCAAAGAGCTAATTTAGAGTGTGGAACTCTGTTTAGTCAGGTATATATATAGGTTGAAGTTCCCTGGTTTTAATTTGTATCATGATGTGTTTGAGAAACACGTTGTTTTAGCTCTACAGGACCGTCGCCCGGCAATGCAATTGCTTTATATGTGCTGTCAAGAGCAAAGCAACTAAGGCTTTCATCCAACTCAGGGTTAACTAGTAGGTTCTAGTTAATTCTTGTATTTCCTTTTCATTCCCAATTCCTTTCCCTTCCTGAAACCTGAACAGATTGATGAAATTAGTAATTCCACTTCCACAGTACTCTCCATTTAAGATCTTAATGGGTTTTGTAAGCACGTTGGAAATAATCCAAATTTGATGTACACTTAATTCTTAAGACTAATCACTATATTTCTACCATGTTCTTATTTTGACTTATAGATCCCTGAGTCCAACTTTCAAAACCTTTTAATCTAATTGATTCTGGGCGACATTGTAGTTAAGCCACCATCCACAATTTACCAAAAGCTCATTTGCAGTTGGATGAATATCAGTACTTTTCTCGGATTTCTTGAACATCTGAGTTGGGTTCACTATCTGTGACTTTACTTTCTGGTTGGGTCTGGACCGTTCGGCACTCGTTATCTAAAATATAATGTTATCTTTTCCTATCTTATTTCTAGGGACGTCTTTTGATTCCTGGCACTGGCCTTAAGTCTGAGTTGATTTCACACGCCTGGGATTAATTGTGTTTTCAGTAAGATACCTAAAGTCAGGCAGGACATACGACCATATTCTCTTTTCTTATAGTTACCAAGAATCATACCAAATAAATCTCCTGGGAAAATATATTCTTTCTACAACTATTTACTACAATGTGCATATGTCCATTTGTATTATAAGATGAACTTCTAGTTCACATCTACCTTCAATGAAGAGGTTCCTACAGAAGTCTTTCCAATTATAATAGTCCAGTTTATAACTATCTTTTGATTGTTGGAGTTTTCTTTCACCTTTCTATCACTCTTATCCCTAACACAATACTGTCCTAAGGTGTAATATCTATTGGGAGTTCTGTAGTACTGGTTATTTTTTATTCTGTTGTCTGAGGGTTTTACCTCTTGTTTCGGGGTGCATACCGAAAATTACTCCGATTTCATGTTGTTCTATGTCCTATCCTTTGATGATACAAACAGAAAAGGTGGGTTTCTACAATGATATTCATTATGACCCGCATATTTTGCAATTTCTAAAAATAGTTCCATAATAACATTCTTGTGCTTTATGCCCCCCAAGTATTACAATTGTAACCATATAAACTCTAGCCATCCCTTGAAGGGCATATCTAACTTCTCGTGTTTAAAATTTTTTTTTCTATCAATCACTTCTAGGGTTCCTAGTTTCTTTCTTGCTTGTCCCCACTGTCACATGAACATATGAAACCTAAAGCTACTCTAAGGTTCATTGTATCCTTGAAGAAGATACATCTACCTCTCCTAAATTCATAGATACCTTGAGATCTCTTTATACAGCTTGTTTCTGCCGTTAATTCATTTTTGAGCTGTTTGTTAGCAAGCCTAAGAGGTGATTAATTTGATTTACCTGAAGAAACTTTCATTTTAGTCACTAGAATCTTTCTTTCTATCTATTCAATCTGAATCTTTCAAGATAGAATTCATGTCTCCCTCCCCTTTTTTGACCATCTATCTAATCTTGCTAAGTATTCTGTGGCTGATTCACTTGGATTTTACTTCCCTTTATATCATTCTAACCAAAAGACCTGATTGGGATACTGATCACACTTATGACATAAAATGTTTAATTGAATGCTTTTGTAATAAGTTTCATATTTTGTTGATATCTTCCATTTGCTGGAAATTTATTATAAGCCTAGCTCTACCCTAGATTACTCTTTTAAAGTTTCTTATTTTCCTTTTATAATTTGTTATATTTTCTACAAATGATTAATGTGTCAACCAAACTGAGATAACTTATCAACTCCCTTAAGGTGAATTTGGGAATATATGAATTATTCGGAGGAATAAACCTTGCTGTCTTAATATATTAGTGTTAGATCATACTGTTCAGTTGTTTTTTTACAAGTCAATATTGGACTTGAATGCCTCCACGTTAACATCAACCTCGTCGTCCCTCGTTACTCCTTGTTCACTGCCCGCTGCCGCGTTTTGCTTGTATGTGGCTCATCTCCCGTTACTCGTAGCTCGCTGTAACCCTCGTTCACCTTTCGTAGATACGTAGTTGCTTGTAGTGGCTCGTCCCCTCGTTCATTCGTAGCTCGCTTTTCCTTGCGTTCACTTCGTTGTAGTGAGTAGGTTGCTTGTAGTGGCTCGTCCCCTCGTTCTTCTGTCAGCTCGCTGTACCTCGTTTCACTCGTAGTAGTAGTTGTAGAGAACCCCCTCATTGCCTCGTCCTTTCTATCCCTTGGATTTAGCATACGCGTAGTTGTGGTTATGGTTGGTATACCCGTACACTCGTAGGACTTATCTTGTAACTCTAAGTCCTTGTAGTTTGTTGCACGCAACCAGTCTTAGTAATTACGTCGGAGGTTCGTCCCTAGCTGCCACCGCCGCCCATAACTTTCATTTTTTCGTAGTTCCTTTCGTCCCCTCTATGTCATTAATGTTTACTGGATAGGGTGTAGAATTAAAACCGGGAGGTATAGTTTTTCTTCTTTTCTTTCATTAAATCCTACTACAAACGTTATTTTCTTAGGTACACCAGAGGGCTCCCGGCCTGGGGTTCCCAATCCACTTCGCCTAAGCCTTCTCTGTTCCGACTTCACTACTTAATTCATCCACGAATCTTGACTGTTCCAAATAAGTGCCTCCCCCCCCCCCCCTTAAGGGCGTCACTTTTCTCCCGTGTACCAATAAAAAAAAAACTTTCTCCTCCTTCCTTCTCCACACGCAGAGACTGTTACAACCGTCAGCAATACTGCTTACACAAGCAATCTCAATATCGATCGCAGAATGCCTTAGTTTACATATTGTCATCCTAGCATTAAAATCTGTACCCTAGTTGTTATTTATAAGCTTTAGATGGTGAGTGAGATTATGCAACTCCGCAAACTCCTTCGCGGCTATTGTTTTCAAAACATCTAACTTGTAAAAAATGAAATTCTCCTCGACTAGCCCCTCTATCTACTTTACTTATCTTACCCGCCTCTTACACTCACAAACACACACACAAAAAACGCACACACACATACACCCACACACAAACAAATACACTTCATACAGACACACACACACACACACACACAACTCGGTGGCGGTATTGGTAAGGGACTGGCCTCACAAGCCGGAGAACCGGGGTTCGATTCCCCGGCCGGGCGGAGATAAGTAGGGTTTTGTCTCCTATCACGTATAAGCCCCTGTTCACCTCGCAGTGAGTTAGGTACGGGCTGTTAGTCCAGGAGTTGTGACCTTGCTGTCCCGGTGTGTGGTGTTTGTAAATGGTCTCAGACCTACCCAGAGATCGGCAATTAATGAGACTCTGAGCTCACTGCCGTAGGGTGGTGTCTGGCTGTCTCCGAACAGGGCGGCTGCAGCAGATCCGAGGTGAATACACATACGCACACCACACACACACGCCATTATATATATTATGTATATATATACATACATATTGTGCGCGCGCGGCGCGCGCGCGTGTGTGTGTGCTGTGTGTGTTGTGTGTGTGTCTTTGTATATACACACATACATATACCAAGGCTTTTTCCCCCTTAGAAGGGGGGTGGTCAGCGAAAAGAAAAAGGCATAAAATCATTTCCACCCATTCCATCCCTGAATACACTTCCACACCCCTCCACCCTCCCTCTTATCTTAGCACCTCCTGAAATGACGGGTCATCACCTGCACCTTTGTCCACTGCCCTGGGTCAGAAGCAGTTGTCGCAAATAGACACCAGCACATCCACAGCAAGGCCGAGGGATGTGCCATGTTGTATACATGATTTTACGAAGTCTACAGCGGACAATGGCGTTCGTGAGCTTATATTGAAACTTTTATTTGTCTCGGGCAACAAGTTTCTGTGCTGGTTCCAAATAGCTGAGAACGAAGGTGGTCCCAAAGACATTTGGTGCGGTTTTCTCTTTTGTTTTTATTTTCTCCAATACGTATTTCGACCTTACTCTGTATCATCCTCAGGAAGGGAGTTACAATTGTTTTGGTGATTTAGACGAGGTTTATATACAGGCCCGGTACATTGGCCGAACACTGGGAGCGAGGTCATGTGCCAATAGCCGTGATCCCGTAGCGTTGCGTACGTGGATTGTAGCAACTTTTCTTGTGGATTGTGGAAATGGCGTGTAAAAGATTGTGTAATATGCGTTCTAGCTGCTTGGGAGAGTGGTTGTGGGCATGAGTTGATATGTTACTGCGGTTTTGCGATGGTAAATGTTCACTGCTTCGCGCCATCTTAAGGCGACGGGGGTCGTGAGCTTTGTAAATTATTTTGGTGTTTATTTCGTTTAGTGTTTGTCTGGTGGTTGATGGCTTTGTGTTCTTTTATCATGTGTGTTTTAGATGGCGCCGTTCTGGAGGTGGTATTGTGAGTCTTTTGGAAAGGGTCATGGAAGTCATGCCAATGTATGAGGAGGTGCGGGTGCTGGAAATCACCGACAGCGCAATCGAACTTATACACGACGTTGGACTTCTTGTAGGGGAGGGTTGGGGGGGCTGGGCTTATTGTTCTTCATTACCAGGGTGTGTGTTCTAGTGGTTTTGTAGTATATGATTAGGCGTATCTTAATGTTCTGGGTTGAGTGTGTCGAAATGTTACGTGTGATAATATTTCGAAGTGTTCTTTCGTCTTCTTTGTAGCCGGTGTTCATATGTCCTTTATTGTACAGATCTAGTGTTGGTATATTGGTGTTTGTAGGTGTTGGTTGGGCGATAATGGAGTTCATCTTGTTATTGATGATGGATTCGATGGATGTGCTGTGGATAGCTCCGTTGGTTGACGAATAGTGTGGTATTACGTTGTAGTTCGTTATTAGTAGTTTTCCATGTACTGCTGTGGGAGAAGGCTCTGTTCACTACGTGATCGGATGACACTTTGATTGTAAGCGTTCTGGGCATTCGGCTACTGCCGTTAAGACAGAAACCGAGGTTAGTGTCTTTGACGTAGACTTCAGTTGTGAATGGATCTACAGTTGTGCCCCTACTAGTATATCTAAGAAGGGGACGAGTGCCATCGTTGCGTTTGGTGTTCATAGGTGTATTTGACGGGTTTGAATGTTTCTTGAACATGTGTGAGAGTTGAGTTACTGATAGGGGATCTTTTGCGCTAATAAAGATGTCGTCGACATAACGGACATAGATGGAGGGCTGCAAGTCAGGATGGTCGTTGAAGATTTTCTCTTCGATGGATCCCATATAGAAGTTGGTGAAGAGTAGGCCCAAGGGAGGGCTCCCATTGCCACGGCGTCAAACCTGTACGCGCATCTTCCCATCTGGACCGTTGAAGGGGGCTTTCCATCGTGCACATTTCAAGGAGTTCTCAGAGGATTGCTTCAGGGATGGCGCGGGGTGTTGGAGTTGGGCTTGTGGTAAATAAATTTACGCAACAGCACACGACGCCCTGTCGCCTTTAAGCTGGCCGAAGCAGTGAACATTTACATCGAAAAACCTTCCCATTAACATACAACTCATGCCCACAACCACACTCCCAAGCAAACAAACAATTACACCCATTTCCACAATCCCACAAGAAAGTTGCTACTTCCACGTACCGCAACGCTACGGCTCCACGGCTCTAGGCAATGAACCTCTCCCAGTGTTCGGCCAATGTACGGCCTGTATATAAACCCTTGTAATCACCACAAACCATTGTAGAGAGATGAGAGGCTTACAGAGACACAATATTCGGGACACCACCATAGACGGACGTGCTTACGCTTGCTCCTCAGAAGTGAATTTCGACGATATCTCCGTTTACCGTTACCCGAGCTAAGGGCATTCTCTCGCCTTCTCGCTCTGACGGATATATATATGCCCTCATAACCCCCCTTTCGACTGTACATTGGCCCATGAGGTCTTAAAACTTGTGCCGTCGGACTGGTGGGGGGGGAACCCCCTCCTGGTATCTCGCCACTAGAGCGAAACCAGCATAGTTTATCGAGCCCCCCCTCGGCGCGACCCGTAGCCATTCCGATCACTGCCAGGGAAAGCACCTGGGCGCCAGCCGACGCGGCGCTTTCCCTTATCTACCGCCAGGGCCATATAATCAAACGCGAATACAGACCGTACCCCTGCGCCCCCCCCCCCCCTTCCCCCGTATTACCAATTTCCTTTTTATTTTCTGCCTGTACAGAACTGTCAATACACACACAAGCCCATCGCGCCCCGGCGCAATGGGCCGTCCTCAAATTTGAGAGGAAAACGGCCCTCGACCGGTAGCACACAAACGGATGAACAATCTGGAAGGACCCTCACAAGCTTGAGTATCCCTATTCAACGGTTATTCACAAATGGACCCCTACATAACATCGTAGCGGAGGATTCTATAATTGAAGACCTAACCAAGAAAGAAAACGGACCGCCTCTTTGCAGACGAAGGCCTCGAAATTTTTTGGACCCTCCAGACTTAAATGCCAAGAAGACCTTAATTGTTAAACAAGTTGATGACCACTTACACGCGAAGACACCGGAAGAAATCAAGAAGGAAATTGAAAGGTTGAACCTTGTCAAGGTAAACGCAGGTCATCAAGTTACCAAACACCACGGTCGATCATCAAGGTGAAAATGGAATCTGCGGCCATATGGTCAAGAAAGCACTGGAAAAATGGCCCTCTTACTATTCAGCCAATCCTTCCCCTCACACAAGAAACATACATACAACTCCCCCAATGTACCCGCTGCTATTCTTACGAGAACACACTCCGCCACTGCACTCACCCAACCACCTACACCATCTGCTCCGGCTGCTGCTCCACCGACCACCACCGCATCACCAACTGTCATAATGCCCTCAAGAAGTGCATAGCCTTGCGGTCAAGACCATTCCTACTTATGCAGCAAGATGCCCTGTGAAGAAGGAGTCTAATCAAAAAGAGGACAAAAGAACTCAAGGAACAACACACAACCACACACGCAAACCATTTCATACGCCTAACATAACCTCAGGCAATACTGCTCAATCTACACCTACACCGACACCCAATCCCATTACACTCAGAACACTTAACAATCATCAAAAACACTGCCATCATTCACGCTAACATCAAAGAGGCAGCAACACCAGGCACTTACCAACACACATTAGATCGAAATCTACAAGGCTAACGGGACTTCCTACAGTGATTCATTCCACCATCAGTTATCAACCCCCCAGCAACTTTCAACATGATAAACAAACACCAAACATTCCCACACAGTACAAGAAGTTCTGGAAACAGAAGAATCCCGCAAACAAACGGCCACACACAACAGAGACAGAACAACCATCCAAAGCCAAGAACAACGGAACAACTAAAACATACCCATACAGATAATAACACTAGACTCCAATGGACATGACAGACGAGACAATACACAAGAAAACCACAACACACTCCTACAATCTAGGGAAAAATCAAATACCATCTACAAAAAAGACATTACCAGAGGAAAACAGTTTAGCAATCACTGATAGAACAAAGACTGATAGACCTGACGGAAAGTACCCATACAAAGACTACCTGAAGCACGATACAAGAAAACAAAACAAGGATATTACGAAACACGCAAACACAAATCTACAGACAACACCACACTGGACTGCCCAACTGCCAATAAAACACGCGCACATGAAACACTATACCACATAATTCAACACAACGTAAAAATCCTGGACTACACACAGACAACACGAACTATCCAACTACTACCTAACACAATCACCTGACATCTTACTGCTCAATTCCACATGGTAGACCACACAGTTCAAATTACTCAATTACAAAACACACACAAAAAACACATACAACGAAGACAATGCAGGCATAGCACTTTCCAATAAAAAAAGACCATAAAACACAGACTTATAGGACGACTTTGAAGAGGACACGTTAGCAATAGAAAATAGACACAAACAGAGGACCCATTATCATAGCCACACTATACATCCCTCCACGCAGACCATCACATACCAAAACAAGACATACTAAAAAATTACACAAAAACCACTACCAACATATATAATAGGAGACTTTCAACGCTAAACACCAAACACTTAAACCACACATACAACAATCAAATAGGAAAGAAATATCCATCCCCTAATAACACAAAACCACCTCACCTTCCTCGGACCAGATTTCTCCCACAACCCGAACACCCTTTGGTTCAAGCAACCCGGACATGATGTTCACCAACAGACACCACCACCTTACATACAGAATACACCCCGGAGACATAAAATCATCAGACCACTTACCTCTCAACCTCACACTTTCCACTACAGCCATCACGATCCCCACACAAACCCAAACTAGCAGACTGGAAAAAGTTCAAAAACAATACTAGAAACAACAACAAATTGGGAATACATAACCACAGAAAAAAACAAAACACAAACAACACCAAACAAAAATCACTGATTACATAGGTCAAAACAAACTAAACATATGGTACAAACTCATAAACAACGCAATTACACAAAGCCATACCAAAACGACACAACATAAACAAATCCCCACACCCAAAACAGTCCAAAAAACTGAAACAACTAATATGGCATGGCAAATTACATAAAAAAAACAAAGCCACACTCGAAAACAACTGGACACCACACACATTAAGAAACACTCAGGACAAATACAAACATTAATACTCGAAGGGAAAGCAAACAAAAGTTACGAAGGACACATGGAAACACATTAATCATCAAATATCAAATTTGATCCCCCAAAAAACCACAAGAATTCTGGAACAAAAATTAAAAAAACTCTTAGGATCAAACGCCCCCCCCAACACACCATACATAATACACAGAGAAACGAACAGATACACGACGACAAAACCAAGACGAAACAGCATTCAGATAGGTATGGCCCAACAAAAATATTCCAAATCACACCAGAAGAAAACATGCACTTTGACGCGAATCACGAAACAAACATACTCAACCACTTAACAGAAACACCTCCATCAAACACAAACCCATACACAAACATCGACCTAAACAGGACTAAACACAGACACCTAAATTACCCAACCCATACAACTCGAAGACGTCACAAACATAATAAAAAACACACACAATAACACAAAACACCGGGAGAATCTGGAATCACTAAAC
>NC_134806.1:23746593-23759093 GCF_046742065.1 Oratosquilla oratoria
AAAGTGTTTTTTTTTCTCTTTTTACTTCTTTAATTTTTGTTTTATTTTACTTTTTCTATATAATTTTTTATTTTCTTCTTAGTTTTGCTTTTCCTTTTCAACTATTCTGTTTCATTTTATTGTCCTCTAATGTCTTTTTCTCCTCTTTTTATTTGTTTTCTTTTCTTTTCCTTTTTTCTCTAATTTTTCTGTTATATGAAAAAGTTGGAGAGCTTCCGATTCTCTGATAGTTCTGGACCCTTGTTCCTTTGACCACACTTTGTTACTCTATTTTTCATTAATTCCATCTTCTTTAGACACTAAAGTCAAGCTGATTAAAATAAATTCATAATAAATATTTCTTTCCATTTTCATTACTTTTTATTTTTTCATGAGATATCTTTGTCATAAGTATTCTCTCGAGTGAATAAGATAATATGCTCTCTGTCGAAATAGAATATAGAAAAGATGAGTACTTCACATGAAGGAAGAATTTCTTCCGTTCCCCCTCTCATTCCTCATTCCAAGTTTCCTCCTCTAACTTCCCCTCTCCCTTCCCATGTTCTCCTTTCTTTTGGTTTTCTCTTTTCTGTCTCCTTCTTTGTCAAACGTTTTCTTTGTTACATCTCTCTTATTTTTTGCTCAATGTATTCATTTTCCTTTTCTTTATTCATAATACCCCTCTCTGAGGGGACAAAAATTATTCTCTTCTCACTCCTTCCTTTATTTGTCACAAACGAATATATATTTCGCCTGAGATTCATATATGCGCTTGGGAATCACCAGAATTTATCACGGCCAATGAAATATCATGGCTCTGATTTTCCATTAGTAATGTGCCTTCTATATTAATACGCACAGTGAGATGCTTAGTACTCATTTTGATGATGAAAGGTTGGTGGGGGTCCCAGGGCCACGAAATGAAGGTACCACTGTTGTCGAGGTATTAAAAAAAGATATAATGAAAATACGTGAAATAAGTCTTCAGCCCTTGTCTACTGTAGGTGTGCCCCGGAGATAAATAGAATAGCTTAACGGGAACCAAGATAAAAATGATAAGCACCAAGCACTATGGAAATTTAGCTGAAGAAAAAATATCTAAAGTAATAACTTGAACAATGAAATGGCAGTCTTAAAGATAGTGAACAATGAAACGAAAGAGAAAATTAGGTTACTAAAAAAGGAACTGGCAGAACTGAAAAAAAGCAAATAATGAGACCATAAGGAAAGAGGTAGATGAAAATATTAAAATAATGACAATGGAAACGGGCGAAAAGCATAGGAGAAAATGAATTACAAGAACTTAGGAACGATTGGTAAAGGACAAGGAAGAATATCAAGTAATTTTCAAAGAAATAGTTCGACAACAGATGCAGGAGAAGGCCGAAGATGCAGTTATCAAGGTAATCAAACAAAAAGAAAACTTAGTAAGAGACACAGTAGACAAGAAAAAATTACAGTAATTTATGATTTAAAGGAAAAATATAACCGAAATTGGTTTCAGAGAGAAAAAGAGGACAAAGAATTGGCAAAAAGTGTTGTAAAAGAAGTATAGGATAGTGACCAAGAAATAGACAAGGAAGTAGAAGTGAACAGATTGGGTAAATATGTAGAAAGAGAAGGAAAAAGTCGACAAATAAAGATTAAATTAAGGTCACAAGTGGCAATAAAAGAAATTTTAACAAGAACAGGAAAATTGGCGAGAAGGTGAACAATATAAAGATTTATGGATAAAAAGAGATATGAATGACGAGGAAAGGGAAAAATTTAGGACATTAAGAAATGAAGCTAAAGAAAAAACAAGAAGAAAATAGAGATCAAGATAAGGCAATTCTATTGGATAGTGTTAGATATGAGACTGAAAAAAATATAATTAATAGATTAAAAAATTAACATGTCTGTATTTTATAAAACGATCTAGCCATTGACGGTGATTTGGTAACAGTCCGCGAGAACCTGATGGGCTGAGAGTGGTGACGTCACGGCAACGGGGACAACTGATTGGCCGAGAGTCGTAACGTCACGGCAACGGAGACGACTGATTGGCCGAGAACGCTGACGTTATGGCAACGGAGACGATTGATTGGCCGCTATCTCGATGAAGAATCTGATGTCCGTTCCACTCAAAAGAGCCCGGCAAAACAATTAAAAATGTGTCTTCCTGACAAATGAAATTCGTTAAGAAAATCCCATGCTTTTAATGTCCTAATTATTTTACATACAAACACAAATTTCATTAAAATCAGCCGGAAGGGCAGGACGCTTGTACTTCTACTACTACTACTACTACTACTACTACTACAAAAGAAAAAAAAAAAAAAAAAAAAAAATAATTGGAATTGCGGAGACAAAATTAATAGGTCCACTAGTGCCAAACCTCATTGGACATGGATTATACAATTACTGGCTTAGAAATAGGGAGGAGAAACAGGGTGGAGGAGTCGTGTTGTGTTTGTCAAGAAAAACTTAAATGTGACGAAAGTTACATATGGAGTGAACAGGGTAGAGATGGTCACAATAGAAGTGGAATACAATGCCATGAAAAACAGAAAATTTGCAGATTTATGTGCCCCCAAAAACAGGGCCTTGGACAGAGATCACTTCAAAATGTTAAATGATACTAAATCTTCATTAAACAAGATATTGATGGATGGAAATAACGCATTACTCATGGGTGACTTTGATTGCAAAGAAATATGTTGGGAAGAGGTGACAGTGAAAGGTGGAGAAGGTCAATGGGGAAATGTATTACTCGACATGACCATGGAACATACAATGACACAATGGGTAAGGGAGAGCACTAGATTTAGAAATAATGAAGAACCATCAAGTCTAGATCTAATGTTTACGTCAGAGCTTGAAATAGTAGACAAAATTGGTTACAAGACACCAATTGCGATGAGTGACCATATACTACTCGAGTTAGAATTAAAAGAGGAAATATTTATATTAAAAAGAGAAACGAGAAACACAGAAAGGGCAAAGTGGACTTTGATAAACTTAAGAAGTTTTTTCTTGAAGCGAGCCGGGAAAAATTCTACAAAGATGAAACACAAGTGAAAGAAAAATAGATGATTCTGATGAAGATTGATAAAGGAATGGGAAAATATATACCAAAGCAAAAGCAAGAAATGGTGTACATAAATGTACATAAATATATGTTTGTATGTATGTATTTACGTATGTATGTATGTATGTATGTATGTATGTATGTATGTATGTATGTATGTATGTATGTATGTATGTATGTATGTATGTATGTATATCAGCATATAATTTATAGCAAGAATAAAAGAGCAATTTCCACTCAATTCGCAAGGAGTGAAACATGAAACTAGTCTTGATGGACATGATAGTCCGTCCATAGTTGGTAAGTAGGAGTCAGTGAGTGGTGAATATGTGACCTTTCACTTTAAATGTTGATCCAGACAGACAGACATATCTAGAGGGGAAAGTGTGTCGTTGGTACGCTGGCTGGAACTCTTCGTGCGTGTGTGGGAGTGTGGGACGTGTGGAGTTACGAAAGAGGACAGGCATGAGTAAAGCTAACGGGAGGGTGATGGAGGCATACGATGAGTTGTTCATATAAAGCTAGCATTTTCTTTTTGTCATCGTCATGTTTTATTGAATATATTGACAAAGTGAGGAACTTACAACAGGAATCGACTCTGTTATGATCATCTTTGCTATTTGTTCGGATTACCGGGGAAAGTGACCGTTGTAGTGTAAAAGGATAGATTTAATCTGAACAGAGTTGTCTGACGTTAGGGAGAACAATATTGTTTAAGATGACAACTGCACCACAGCCATCAGTATAGGGATCTCAGGCTTCGTTTTCTGAATAAGGTTTAACTCTTTAGTGATGAAGGGTTCCACAAACCTGGAGAAGAGCGTCTGGAGTCAGACAAAACAAGATAATGGAATTATGAGAAATTCACCCAAAACCGTTCCTTGTGTTAGTGATATGGTGGTAATTGGATGGCTAGTTAATATAAAAGTACGAGTATAGCTAAGGAAGCAATTATATTCGACTCTTAGCTAGCATACCGTATACTGAAATTGAAACTGCTTTATCTCATATATGATTGAAAGGACGCTCGAAATTGAGGGTATTATTAACAGGAGCAAGTATAAGACAGTTTGCTCATTCATGACAAATGAGAACGAGAGTTTTCTTCATCTTTGATCCGGATAATAACATTACACACGTGTACGGAAACATTTCGGTACAATGACGGCCTTAAAACAAAATTTTGCTCTGTTTAACGGGGATAATTTTATTCAGCAGAAGACAAAATCTCATGTTTTTTTAAAAACTAAAGGCTCTCTTAAATAACCCCCATCATTACCAGAACCCTTTTACAGATATTCACCTGACACACATCTAAATGATTTAATTCAGCTGAGGACAGGACCCCCACCCCTCCACCCCAGACGAGAGTGTAATTTCCGAACGAATCAATACAAATTCAGCGAACTAAAGAGAGTAAATGTAAGTGAAGACTAGTAAACAAATAGCTGGCTAGTGAAAGTCGGTGGAAAAGAACAAAAGGTGGAAAGAGAATGAGACAGACGAGGAGGGCAGCAAGTAAGACAGCAAAGAAGAAAGATGGAGGCAAGGAATAAGGCTCAATTTCAGAGGAAGGACAAGAAGAAAGAAAGATAGAAATGTAGAGAATGTGAAAGACTGAGAAATGCAAGGAGAAACAGGAAGGAAGGAAGAAAATGAAAGGAGGAAGGGAAGAAAGAGGAAGGATTAAAGAAATAAGAGGGTGAGGATGGAGACATTGAATAAGAAATAAGGAAGCAAAAAAAGATGAAAGGATATATTGAAAAAGAAAAGAAAGAATAATCTAGGAAAAAGAAAGTAGAGAGGGAAAAAGAAAAAGGGTAAAAGAAAGAATGAAAGAAGACTTGCGGGGGAAGGACCCCGGTAGGAGGAAACCAAAGAGGAAGAGGAGGAGGAGGAGGAGGAGGAGGAGGAGGAGAAGGAGGAAGCCAGGCCAGGCCAGGCCAGGCCAGGCCAGGTCATGTGAGGTCATGGCCCGGGCAAGCCAGCAAAGGGAGGTAATCAATAAAAGAATGAATTTGTTGGTGGAGGGAGGGAGGGGGAAAGTACGCGGAAATTTGGGGGTAAGGGAGTGGAGTGTGGAAACGTACAGGAAGGATGCTAAATGCACAGAAGCGTGCTTGGGGATTGGGAGGAAGGGAAGAAATCATGTAAATGAGAAAAACACAAGGGACTGGAAAGAAAAGGAAAGGAGAGGAGATAAGAATTAAGAAAAAGGCAAATACATGAAAAGAAGTCAATGAAAGGAAAAATAGAAAGCGAAGAATATAGAGTAGTAGTTGAATAAGAGGAGGTTGAGGAGGAGGAGGAGGATAAATAAGGAGGTTCAGGAGGTGTTGGTGGGGACTTGGAGGAGAAGAAGGAGAAGGAGAAGGAGAAGGAGAAGGAGAAGGAGAAGGAGAAGGAGAAGGAGAAGGAGAAGGAGAAGGAGAAGGAGAAGGAGAAGAAGGAGAAAGAAAAGGAGAAGGAGAAGGAGAAGGAGAAGGAGAAGGAGAAGGAGAAGGAGAAGGAGAAGGTGAAGGAGAAGGAGAAGGAGAAGGAGAAGGAGAAGGAGAAGGAGAAGGAGAAGGAGAAGGAGAAGGAGAAGGAGAAGGAGAAGGAGAAGGAGAATGAGAATGAGAATGAGAATGAGAATGAGAATGAGAATGAGAATGAGAATGAGAATGAGAATGAGAATGAGAATGAGAATGAGAATGAGAATGAGAATGAGAATGAGAATGAGAATGAGAATGAGAAGGAGAAGGAGAAGGAGAAGGAGAAGGAGAAGGAGAAGGAGGAGAAGGAGAAGAGAAGTGGGAGAATGAGAATGAGAATGAGAATGGGAATAAGAATGAGAATGAGAATAAGAATGAGAATAAGAATGAGAATGAGAATGAGAATGAGAATGAGAATGAGAATGAGAATGAGAATGAGAATGAGAATGAGAATGAGAATGAGATTAAGAATGAAAATGAGAATGACAACGACAATGACAATGAGAATGGAAACGAGAACGAGAACGAGAACGAGAACGAGAACAAAAATGAGAGGGAGAACGAGAACGAGAACGAGAACGAGAACGAGAACGAGAACGAGAACGAGAACGAGAACGAGAACGAGAATGAGAACGAGAACGAGAACGAGAACGAGAACGAGAACGAGAATGTAAGTGAGAATGAGAACGAGAACAAGATCGAGAACAAAAACGAGAACGAAAACAAGAACGAGAACGAAAACGAGGACGAGAACCAGAACGAGAACGAGAGCGAGAGCGAGAACGAGAACGAGAACGAGAAGGAGAACGAGACATGGAAAAGGAGAAGGAGAAGGAAGAGAATGAGAATGAGAATGAGAATGAGAATGAGAATGAGAATGAGAATGAGAATGAGAATGAGAATGAGAATGAGAATGAGAATGAGAATGAGGATGAGAATGAGAATGAGAAGGATAAGGAGAAGGAGAAGGAGAAGGGGAAGGAGAAGGAGGAGAAGGAGAAGAGAAGTGGGAGAATAAGAATGAGAATGAGAATGGGAATAAGAATGAGAATGAGAATGAGAATAAGAATGAGAATGAGAATGAGAATGAGAATGAGAATGAGAATGAGAATGAGAATGAGAATGAGAATGAGAATGAGAATGAGAATGAGAATGAGAATGAGAATGAGAATGAGAATGAGAATGGCAATGAGAATGGGAACGAGAACGAGAACGAGAACAAGAACGAGAACAAGAACGAGAACGAGAACGAGAACGAGAACGAGAACGAGAACGAGAACGAGAACGAAAAGGAGAAAGAGAACGAGAATAAGAAACAGAAAGAGAACGAGAACGAGAACGAGAACGAGAACGAGAACGAGAACGAGAACGAGAACGAGAACGAGAACGAGAACGAGAACGAGAACGAGAACGAGAATGAGTATGAGCATGAAAGTGAGAATGAGAACGAAAACAAGAACGAGAACGAAAACGAGAACGAGAACCAGAACGAGAACGAGAACCAGAACGAGAACGAGAACGAGAACAAATACGAGAACAAGAACGAGAACGAGAACGAGAACGAGAACGAGAACGAGAACGAGAACGAGAACGAGAATGAGAATGAGAACAAGAACGAGAACAAGAACGAGAACGAGAACGAGAACGAGAACGAGAACGAGAACGAGAACGAGAACGAGAACGAGAACGAGAACGAGAACGAGAACAAGAACGGGAACGAGAGCGAGAACGAGAATGAGAATAGGAATGGGAATGGGAAGAGGCCTGAGAATGAGAATGGGAATGAGAATAAGAATGACAATGAAAATGAGAATGAGAATGATAATGAAAATGAGAATGAGAGTGAGAGTATGAATGAGAGTGAGAATGAGAGTAAGAGTGAGAGTGAGAGTGAAAATGAAAACGAGAATGAGAATGCGAATGAAAATGAGAATGAGAATAAGAATGAGAATGAGAATAAAAATGAGAATGAGAATGAGATCGAGAACGAGAACGAGAACGAAAACGAGAACGAGATCGAGAACGAGAACGAGAACGAGAACGAGAATGAGATTGATAATGATGTTAGCTTCGCTGCCACTAACACTTAGTCACTTGTGTTATTATTTCGTAGGCCCCATGCCTTCGCCTTCTCTTAAGTATGTTTCCATCTAATCTTCTATAATCAGAGTTAAAGTTTCTTGATGGGTTGAATTAAAATGGAGATATTTTTTTCTTATCTTCTTTTCTTCTAAGTAATACACTTGGTTCTTCATGTTACACCAAGGGACTCCCGCCAGGTATTCTCTTGCATCCACCAAGCCAAGTCTGCTCCGACGTCACGATTTAATTCTTCCAATAAATTTGAACGTTACAAATAAGTGGCAACCTTTTAGGGCGTGACTTTACCTCCACGCATAAATAATTTTTCTTCTCCTCCACCATTTTCTCCAATCAGAAAGACTGTTATACTGTCTCAAGAAATCTTGTTTACGCAAGCAATTTGTCGCAAGCAGAACGAGCTCTGTGTTTACATTCAGTCACATCAGCACCTCTTGATATCCTAATCTATATTAAAAACAAACAAACAAACACAAGACGGTAACTCTGCAATTCTGCAACTCTGCAACTTGCAGTCGGCCATTGTATCATAACAACCGAATATAAAATTTACATATCGTTTGACCTACCCCTCGATCTACCTAAATGTCTACATTTATCAACCGGTCTCTTACAATGATAATGAGAATGAGAATGAGAATGAGAATGAGAATGAGAATGAGAATGAGAATGAGAATGAGAATGAGAATGAGAATGAGATTATGAATGCGAAAAAGAATGAGAATGAGAATGAGAATGAGAATGTGAATTAGAATGAGAATGTGAATGAGAATGAGAATGAGAATGAGAGTGAGAGTGAGAGTGAGAATGAGAATGAGAATGAGAATGAGAATGAGAATGAGAATGAGAATGAGAATGAGAATGAGAATGAGAATGAGAATGAGAATGAGAATGAGAATGAGAATGAGAATGAGAATGAGAATGAGAATATGAATGAGAATGAGAATAGGAATGAGAATGAGAATAAGAGTGAGTGTGGGAGTGAGAGTGAAAATGAGAATGGGAATGAGGATGAGAATGAGAATGAGGGCGAGAACGAGAACGAGAACGAGAACGAGAACGAGAACAAGAACGAGGACGAGAACAAGAATGAGAATGAGAACGAGAACGAGAACGATAATGAGAATGAGAATGAGGATGAGGATGAGGATGAGGATGAGGATGAGGATGAGGATGAGGATGAAGATGAGGATGAGGATGAGGATGAAAATGAGAATGAGAATGTGAATGTGAATAATGAATGAGAATGAGAATGAGAATAAGGATAACAATGGGAATGAGAATAAGAATGAGAATGAGAATGAGAATGAGAATGAGAATGAGAATGAGAATGAGAATGAGAATGAGAATGAGAATGAGAAAGAGAATGAAAATGAGAATGAGAATGAAAGTGAGAATGAGAATGAGAATGAGTAGAATAAGGAGAATAAGGAGAATGAAAAAGAAAAAGAGAATAAGAAGGAGAATAAGAAAGAGAATGAGAATGAGAATGAGATTGTGAATGAGAATGAGAATGAGAATGAGAATGACAATGGGAATGAGAATGTAAATGAGAATGAGAATAAGAATGGGAATGACAATGACAATGACAATGACAATGACAATGACAATGACAATGACAATGACAATGACAATGACAATGACAATGACAATGACAATGACAATGACAATGCAAATGAAAATGAAAATGAAATGAAAATGAGAATGGGAACGAGAACGAGAACGAGAACGAGAACGAGAACGAGAACGAGAACGAGAACGAGAACGAGAACGAGAACGAGAACGAGAACGAGAACGAGAACGAGAACGAAAACAAGAACGAGAACGAGAACGAGAACGAGAACGCGAACGAGAAAGAGAAAGAGAATGAGAATGAGAATGAGAATGAGAATGAGAATGAGAATGAGAATGAGAATGAGAATGAAAGTGAGAATGAGAATGAGAATGAGTAGAATAAGGAGAATAAGGAGAATGAAAAAGAAAATGAGATTAAGAATGAAAATAAGAACGACAATGAGAATGAAAATGAGAGTGAGAATGAGAATGAGAATGGGAACGAGAATAAGAAATGGAACGACAGCGTGAACAAGAACGAGAACAGGAACGAAAAGGGAACGACAACGACAACGAGAACGAGAATGATAAAGAGAGAAAAAATGAGAATGAGAAAGAGAAAGAAAATGAGAATGAGAATGATATTTAGAATGAGAATGAGAATGAGAAAGAGAAAGAAAATGAGAATGAGAATGATATTTAGAATGAGAATGAGAATGAGAATGAGGATGAGGATGAGGATAAGGATGAGGATGAGGATGAGGATGAGGATGAGGATGAGGATGAGGATGAGGATGAGGGTGAGGGTGAGTATGAGAATGAGGATGAGGATGAGAATGAGAATGAGAATGAGAATGAGAATGAGAATGAGAATGAGAATGAGAATGAGAATGAGAATGAGAATGAGAATGAGAATGAGAATGAGAATGAGAATGAAAATGAAAATTAGAATGAGAATGAAAATGAGAATGAGAATGGAAATAAGAATACGAACGAGAACGAGAACAATAACGTGATGGGAGAGGGGAATAGCAAAAGGAGAAGAAGAAGGAAAAGGACGTGAAGGAGAAGAAGGAGAAGGAGGAGAAGAAGGAGAAGGAGAAGGAGAAGGCGAAGAAGAATGAGAACAAGAATGAGAATGAGAATGAGAATGAGAATGAGAATGAGAATGAGAATGAGAATGAGAATGAGAATGAGAATGAGAATGAGAATGGGAATGAGAATGGGAATGCAAATAAGGAGATTGAGTGTGATAATATAGATGAGAATGAGAATGAGAATGAGAATGAGAATGAGAATGAGAATGAGAACGAGAACGAGAATGAGAACGAGAACAAGAACGAAAACAAGAACGACAACGAAAAGGAACGACAACGAGAAGGAAAAGAAGGAGGAGGAGAAATAGAAGAAGGAGAAGAATGAGAATGAGAATGAGAATGAGATTGACACGGAGAATGAGAATGAGAATGGGAGTGAGAATCATAATGATAATGATAATCATAATGGTAATGATAATGAAAATGATAATGATAATGATAATGATAATGATAATGATAATGATAATGATAATGATAATGATAATGATAATGATAATGATAATGATAATGATAATGATAATGATAATGATAATGATAATGATAATGATAATGTTAATGATAATGTTAATGATAATGTTAATGATAATGATAATGATAATAGGAAAATGAATGTGAATGGGAAGTGGAATGAGAACGAGAACGAGAATGAGAACGAGAACGAGAACGAGAACGAGAACGAGAATAAGAACGAGAACGAGAACGAGAACGAGAACGAGAATAAAAGGGAGAACGAGAACGAGAATAAGAACGAGAACGAGAATGAGAACGAGAACGAGAACGAGAACGAGAACGAGAACGAGAACGAAAACGAAAACGAAAACGAAAACGAAAACGAAAACGAAAACGAAAACGAAAACGAAAACGAAAACGAAAACGAGAATGAGAAGGAGAAGGAAAAGGAGGAGGAGAAGAAAGAGAAGGAGAAGGAGAAGAAAGAGAAGGAAATGGAGGGAAAAGGAGAAGGAGAAGGAAAAGGAGAAGGAGAAGAAGAAGGAGTAGGAGGAGGAGAAAGAGAAGGGGAAGGAGAAGGAGAAGGAGAAGGAGAAGGAGAAGGAGAAGGAGAAGGAGAAGGAGAAGGAGAAGGAGAAGGAGAAGGAGAAGGAGAAGGAGAAGGAGAAAGAGAAAGAGAAGAAGAATGAGAATGAGAATGAGAATGAGAATGAGAATGAGAATGAGAATGAGAATGAGAATGAGAATGAGAACGAGAATGAGAATGAAAACGAGAACGAGATCGAGAACGAGAACGAGAACGAGAACGAGAACGAGAACGAGAACGAGAACGAGAACGAGAACGAGAACGAGAACGAGAACAAGAACGAGAACGAGAACGAGAACGTGAGCGAGAACAAGAACGAGAACGAGAACGAGAACGAGAACGAGAACGAGAACGAGAACGAGAATGAGAACGAGAACGAGAACGAGAACGAGAACGAGAACGAGAACGAAAACGATAACGATAACGAAAATGACAATGACAATGACAATGAGAATGTGAATGAGAATGAGAATGGGAATGGGAATGGGAATGGGAATGAAAATGAGACTGAGACTGAGACTGAGAATGAGAATGAAAACGAGAATGAGAATAAGAATGAGAATGAGAATGCGAATGAGAATGAGAATGAGAATGAGAATGAGAATGAGAATGAGAATGGAAATGAGAATGAGAATGAGAATGAGAATGGGAATGAGAATGAAAATGGGAATGAGAATGAGAATGAGAATGGGAATGAGAATGAGATGAGAATGAGAATAAGAATGAGAAAATAAGGACAATGATAGTGAGAATAAAAATGAGAATGAGAATGAGAATAAGAATGAATATGAGTATGAGTATGAGAATGAGAACGAGAACGAGAACGAGAACGAGAACGAGAACGAGAACGAGAACGAGAACGAGAACGAGAAGTAGAAAGAGAACGAGAATGAGAATGAGAAGAAACTGAGAATGTGAATGAGAATGAGATTGAGATTGAGAATGAGATTGAGAATGAGATTGAGAATGAGATTGAGAATGAGATTGAGAATGAGATTGAGAATGAGATTGAGAATGAGATTGAGAATGAGATTGAGAATGAGATTGAGAATGAGATTGAGAATGAGATTGAGAATGAGATTGAGAATGAGATTGAGAATGAGATTGAGAATGAGATTGAGAATGAGATTGATAATGACAATGAGAATGAGATTGAGAATGAGATTAGGAATGAGAATGAGAATGAGAAT
>NC_134806.1:23764093-23769093 GCF_046742065.1 Oratosquilla oratoria
GCTTTCGTGGCTAGTGATCAAAAGATCAAGTAAGTTTCCATACCTTTTGGGCTCTTTTACATGCTGAATTAAGTAATTGTCACCAAGAAAATCAAACAAGCGACTACTTAAATGGCCATGTTCAAGGGTCATCCAATCAATTTCAGTAAAATTGAAATCACCCAATTATCAAAAAATCCCGGTTGCAGAAACTAGACAGTTCTTGAAAAAACAGTTTGTCGTCTGCTAATGATAATGTCTTTGGCCTATATATTACACCAATATTCATTTTTTGTCCATTTGTTTGGGTTAACTCAACCCACAAACTATCATATGCATCCTGTTTCACTCTCTCTAAAACACAAGCATGAACATTGTTTTTAACGTACAATAGAACACCCCCACCTTTCTTGTGGTTTCTATCCTGATGAAACTGTTTAAATCCCGCAATTCAGCTTCGAACTTTGTACCATTTAACCATGTCTCAGTTATTCCTATCATATCGAGATTTTTGCTTTTGACATAAGCCTGTATATACATATATATGTATACATATGTATATATGCACACATACATACATACATACACATACATATACCAAGGCTTTTTCTCCCTTACTAGGGAGGTAGCCAAAAAGGAAAAGGCATGAAATCATTCCCATCCATTCCATCCCTGAAAACACTCCACACCCCTCCGCCCTCCCTCCCATCTTAGCACCTCCTAGATGACGGGTCATCCCTGCACCTTGTCCACTGCCCTGGGTCAGAAGCAGTGTCGCAATTCACAGCACATCCACAGCAAGGCCGCTTCATTAAATCGGCGATCCACCCTCTCCTTCCCCAATATAAAGGAGAAGACGGGGAGAAATCCCTTCGAGCTGCGTCAAAATTTTGCTCACACACACTACCTCACCCCCCATCCCCCCGTCCATTCCACCTCATGCATCACAACATCTTCCATATACAACCATTCTCCATTCACCCCTGTCTTCTGTCCTCTCCTGTCCTTCCTCAACAGACATTCCCCTCTTCCCCAAAACCCCCTTCACCCCATCCACCCATCTCTTCCTAGGACGTCACCTCATGTTCACTCCCTCCACATCTGCCTTCCATACCTCTTTTACTAGTCTTTCTTCACTCATTCTTTCCATGTGTCCAAACCATCCTAATACTCTTTCATCAACCCTATCTCCCAACTCCCTTTCCACCCCTGTTCTCCTCCTCACCTCCTCATTTCTCACTCTATCTAGCATAGTAACCCACATCAAACTTCTCAGACACTTCATTTCAAACACATTCAAGCTCCTTCTCTCTTCCTCTCTTATGTTCCACGTTTCTGCTCCATACAGTGCTGTTGGCACAATCACTCCTTCATACAGTCTCCTCTTATCATCCATTCCCAAATTTCTATTCCTCATTACACTTTTTATTCCACCAAGGCATTTACTCGCTTCTCTCAATCTACATTCTACCTCCACCTTTACTCCACCTTTTCCTGCCACATTTGCACCCAAGTATCTAAAACTATCCACTTCCTCCAGTTGCTCTCCCTTAATGCTCACTTCCAGATTACTGCCACTTTCACCCCTTGTACATCTCATCACCTTACTTTTGCCCACATTTATCTTCAGCTTTCTTCTATCACACACTCTCCCAAACTCTGTCACCAACTTCCTCAATCCCTCCTCCGATCCTGCCACAAGCGCAGTGTCGTCCGCAAACAACAGCTAGCTCACCTCCCACTGTCCTCATTTGAGGACACCGGGTATATTATTGTTATATTCATAAATAAGCGAATAGAATAACTCAAAGATACATAAAATACAAACTATAATGTTTTTGCAACAACCTCATGTTAAAACTATGTTTCACTGATGCATACAAAAGCATTTAGTTGGGGTCCAATTTCAGGGATAAATTGAGCCACAAGTAAGCCAACATTTCATCTTCAATACAGAGTACTACTCTATCGACACCGATATTATAGGTGTTGTCACATGTTTCTAAGACGCTGATTTACCATGTACATTATATATCAGGTAATTATTAGTAGTACCCAGCAAGCCAGCGATGTTATAAAATGCCTGTCCTCAAATGAGGACACTGGGACAATATAATAGAAGCATGTGCTACTACAGGTCACAACAGGACAACGATAAAAGAACCTGCGACTCCCTCTGATTATTCATGTTACAACATGCCATGGATGACGGTGCCTGCTACACCCACTAATACGTCATTTGTGCTCGGATCGTCGTAGGCAACACATCTGACTGAATACTGCTTCAAAGGTTGGGGCATTATAATAGTGCAACTATTTAGTTATAGTAGTTATATAGTTACTGTATTATAGTAGTGTCAATGTGCGAGGGATCTGTTTCCCCTCACATGGCCAATGAAGGCCAAAATTTAAGAATGAAAAAAAATATATATAGAATAATTTTTTTTTATTATAATTATTCTCTTTTATAAACTTATGTATGTTCTGTTTCATCACAGATGGCGAAGAGAACGTTCTGTGCACTCACAGTTGAGAGATCCCTTGAATTATTGTTTGATGAGGATGAAGAGGAAGATACAGCTGAAAGAGCTGATGTGATCATTGTACCACCGGATGTAGATGAACTGACTGACGAGGAGGATATAGCTGAAGATGAAATGGGTGAGATATCTGTTCAAGATGTGCCTGGTACCTTAGAAGTTCATGTGGATAGAGTGCCGATAGAAGAACATGCTGAAAATAAAGCTAAAGCCGCTACATCATCCAGAAAAAAACGCAAATTTTGTGACTCTGAACCCGTATGATGGAAACACAAAACTCCTTAATACAGGAAGATCAAAGGGCGTTCCGAACATCACAGGGATTGTTTGCAGAAAATGAAAGATAATCTAGATACTTTATCACCTCTGGAACTGTTTGAGAAACCTATGACTCCCGGCATCTATGAGCACATTGTCAAAGAGACAGTTCGCTATGCAAGTTCATGTAAAAATATGTGTGATTTTACATTCAGTGTTGATGAGTTGAAAACACATTCATTGGAATATTACTATTTTCTGGATATCACAAAGTTCCTTCTGAGAGAGATTACCGGTCAAGTGAGGAAGATCTCGGGGTCCCAATCATTCAAAGGATAATGTCAAGAAATCGTTATCAGCTTGTGAAAAGTCTTATACATTTTTGCAATAATGAAGATGCCAAGGACAATACACATGACAAAGGGTTCAAAATTAGGTCTCTATTGTCACTAGCCAAAGAGTCATTTCAGCAGTTTGGCATATTTGAGGAATTCATATCTGTAGATGAAATGATGGTGAAGTACTATGGACGTAATTCATTGAAGCAGTTTATGAGAGGTAAACCCATCAGATTTGGGTACAAATTCTGGGCTGTATGTGGAGCCTCAGGTTATTGCTATAATTTTGACTTGTATTATGGCAAGAGTTCTAGGAATGATAATAATGATGGCCTGCTACTCGGAACAAAGGTTGTTTTGAGAATGTTAGAGGCAGTGAAAGTACCAGATTCTCATTCTGTTTTTTTGACAACTTTTTCACTGGGTATGATTTGTTAGTTCGTCTTAGGAATCTCGGTTATCAGGATACAGGCACAGTCAGGGAAAGTAGATTGAGCAAATGTCCTTTACGGCCAACAAATATCACGAAAAAAGAGAAACGAGGCACCTATGATTATATGTTTGACACAAATGAAGAAATTCTTTTTGTCAGGTGGTCTGACAACAAGTGTGTGTGTGTTGGAACAAATTATGATACCATTGAACCTGTCAAAAAGGTTAAGAGATGACAAAGTGATATCAAAGCAAAAGGTGATGTTCCTCAGTCAAATGTTCTGAACAACTACAATGCTTATATGGGAGGTGTAGATCACCATGACTGGTTGACTGGGAAATACGCAACTTCTCTACGGGAAAGAAGTGGTATTGGCCGCTCTTCACACGTGTATTAGACATGATGATTGTATATGCACGGATCATCCATAAGTTCCTACATCAAGGAAAGGAACAGCTTGACTTAGTAAGCTTTAAAAGAGCAGTATGTGTGCCATATTTGAAGTCGGGAATTGCAGGCAGAAAACTGGGGAGAAAAAGTAACGCACCAAGCCCATCTATGAAACTCGCTGATGTTCGGTATGTTGTTGCAAAACGGGAACAATAAAGACGGTACCAAAGGAAACCTTGCTCCAAGAAACCAAGAACATATTGTGATAAATGCAATGTAGCACGCTGTGTAGAATGTTTTGCCCCTTATCAAAAAAAGTGAATGCAAAATGATATATTGGCTTTCATGATTCAGATTATTTGTATTGTGTTACTTTATATCATGCTTTTTTTTTTAGAATATCAGATTTATTTTTACAAGTTTTCAGCATCAAACACACAAAAAGAGAAGAATATGTTTTTCTTTATAGTATCCCTTGTTAACAGATTATCACTATACAAAGCTATTACATTATCCCAGTGTCCTCATTTGAGGACAGCATCTTATAAGCTTACTGCAGGAAATAAAGCATTAAAACAACTATATACTGTCTCTCATAACCCTTCACATTACTTAGATTACAGAAAACCGTGGAAATTCCTGACCAAAAAAACTTGGGATTTAATGGGTTAACCATCTCCAATCCCTGACCCACCACCCTTGCATTTACCTCTCGCACTACTCCATCCATGTATAAGTTGAACAGCCAGGGTGACATAACGCATCCTTGACGAAGTCCCACCTTTACCTCGAACCACTCACTCTCTCCATTTCTAATCCTGACACAAGCTCTACTACTCTCATAAAAACTCTTGACAGTTCCAAGAAGCTTTCCTCCTATCCCGTATATCTGCATAACCTCCCACAGTGCCTTTCTGTCTACCCTGTCGTAAGCCTTTTCCAGATCCATAAAGGCCCAAGAAACATCATTCCCCTTTCCTATAGCTTTCTCACATATCTGTCTTACCACAAAAATCTGATCTACACAACCTCTACCTGTCCTAAATCCACACTGTTCCTCAC
>NC_134806.1:23781593-23786593 GCF_046742065.1 Oratosquilla oratoria
TGAGACTCTATTGTCTTTTGCATCAAGGCTTTCCTGTAAACTAGGGGAAGTGCCTTATAGTTCTTTGTGTATTAGCAATGCTCTTCAACATGCCAATGTCCCTTGCTCTCCTCAGCCCTCTCAGTCTATAGTTCCTACTCATAGTTCCCCTCAATCTACAGTTACCCCCCCCCCCGCTCTTCTCTTTAAGTATACCTTTTGTAACAGGTCTGGTTATTCAAGCGATTATTGTTGCCACCGGAGGCGCCAGGTACACAAGTCAAGACAGTCCCCTGTTCGAAGGAGTGTATCTACTGTTTCTTCTAATATGACGCATGACCTTTCTAGAGTTGAACTTCAGGATAAACTCAGTTATTACCATATCCATGGTCATTGTAAACACTCAACTGATCAATGTTTCAAGGTTTTGAAACTTAGGGATGAGACTTCTCATCAGCCTCGTCAATCCCATTTTCCCCAGCGCTTGTTTCACAACCCAAAGATTTGACCAGTAATGTTCGGTCTCAAATAATCCCCTTAGTGGTTGTTGAGTCTTCTTAATTACTTACCTTCCAATTTCTTACTCGGGATACGCCTATTTCAGTCACTGTAGATACTGGTGCAGAATGTAGTCTCATAAGTAGAAAGGCTTATTTTACTCTCCGGGAATTGTACAATCTCCCTTTATCTCCCTTTTGTAATAATTAGCATTCTGTGCAAGGTTCTCCCTTGCTTGTTCTTGGATCTGTTTGTCTTCCCTTACAGTTTCCCTTGCATGCTACAGTCTTCCATGTCACTTTCGTTGTTGTTTCTGGTATTGCCCTAAAGTGTGACTGTCTCTTGGGTATTGATGCTCTTACAGCTCATGGCATAAATATTTCTCCTAGTCACCGTGTAGTGACTTTCCGCAATTTTGATATCCCTGCATCAGATAGGCCAGTTTCTGTTTGTGATTTTACTGTGGTTCCTCAGTCCGCACATTTGCCCTGACCAGCTTCTAAGCGCTTTAACCCTGCACACCCTGCTTCTCATTGTGGTGTTGTTGTTATAGGGGACCATCTTATTGAACCTTCAAGTTCTGTTTGAGTTCCGGTGCGCGTTTCAGGTGCCCCGATAGGGTCTGACGTTCTCTCTTTGCCTGATTTTGTTCGTGTCCGTCCCCTTGCATTAGAAGGAACTCTCTCCACTGTTCGCGAGGATCATGTTACCACGGCGATGGTAACAAACGTCACGAGTACTCCTATTCCTCTCTCTCCTGGCAGTCACTTAGGCTCCTTTGATGTGGTTGACATTGTTGCTTTCCAGGACTCGCCTATTATAGCAGCTTCTGTACTACAGTCTCCTCCAACACGTGACCCTGCTCAATTAGCTTCTGAGTTTGCCACATTTGTAGGCGAGATTGATTTTCCTGATGAGACGCCTCGTCTCCTTGAACTGTTAGTTACCCACCGTCAGGCTTTGGCTTTGCCCGGTGATCCATTAGGTGTTACAGACCGTGTGGTTCATAGAATTGATCTTCAGCCAGGTACTCGTCCTGTTTACGTCCCCTCTTACAGGTTACCTCACTCTCGTCGGCTTATAGCCCAGTCCTTGGTTGACGATTTATTACGTGAAGGCGTTGTATAGGAGTCCCATTCAGAGTGGAACTCGCCTCTTCTCCTGGTGTCTAAGAAAGGTGGATCTTTTCGTCCAGTTGTTGATTACAGGAGAGTTAACGAGGTCACTGTTCCTGACCATTACCCTTTGCCTGTCTTAAGTGACCTTCTCCAGTCCATTGGCACTGGTAATACGGTGTTCACCACCTTAGATTTAAAAGCAGGTTTCTGGCAGATACCCCTGGAGAAGTCTCGTAAAGTCACGGCCTTCTCGAGTCCCAGTGGACATTATGAATGGCTTCGTTGCCCCATGGGTTTGCGGAATGCTTCTTTGACTTGCCAGCACTTAGTGAACTCCATTTTTCATGGCTTAGTGGGAGATGGAATTTTTGTTTACCTGGATGATTTGATTTTAGTTTCCAAAGATGTGGAAAGCCACTTTACTAAGTTGTCCATGGTCTTGCAACGTTTTACTGAAGCTGGGTTGAAACTCAACTTACCCAAGTGTTCTTTTTTCAAGTCTAGTATCCAATTCCTAGGTCATGTTATAGACAAACATAGTATCCACACCACAGGTGATAAAATCAAGGCGCTGAGGGACTTCCCTATACCGAAGTCAGTTGAAAATGTACGTTCCTTCCTTGGACTTGCAGGATACTATCGTGCATTCATTAAAGACTGCTTCCATTGCTTCCCCTCTCACTCGCCTTCTCAAGAAGGACTCTTCCTTCCAGTGGCGTGATGTTCATCAGGATAGTTTTGATTCCTTGAAGCTTGCTCTTACTGAAGCGCCTGTGTTGGCCTTCCCAGATTATAGTCTTTCCTTTAAAATTTGTACAGATGCTTCTGGTACAGGCATTGGAGCTGTACTCATGCCACAAGTAGATGGGTGTAGACCTCATGTTATTGCATATGCTAGTCGCATTCTTGATAAGCCTGAGTCCCGTTACTCTGTTACTCATTTAGAGGCCCTGGTAGTGGTGTGGGCTTTAAAGCACTTCCGTGATATCATTTTTGGATATCCTATTACAGTCTACATGGACCACACTGCTGTCACTTAGCTTTTCAAGGCAAAAATCTTTCAGGTCGTCTAGCCAGATGGTTCCTCACGATCGAGGAATTCAATCCAACCCTTAAACATATCCTGAGGCGTGCGAACAACGTTGCTGACGGACTTTCACGTAATATCCCTGTTGCTGCTGTTGCAGTGATTAATAGCTTTTCCCTGAAGGATCTGGCCAAAGCTCAGCGTGAAGACCCAGTTTGGTCTGCGGTCATTTATGCCTTGGAGTCTGATGATGATACCACCTTACCAACTTTACCGGTACCTCTCTGTCCCAGTTTTCCTTGGAGGACAAGGTTCTCATTCGTAATGTGGAAGTGTTTGAGCAAGATGTGGCACAGCTAGTGATCCCTGAGTCTCTAGTTCCCGTTGTTTTGTCCCTTGCTCATGATGCCCCTCAGGCGGGTCACCCAGGTCGTGACAAAAGTCTGGCTATGGCGCATAAGAAGTATTATTGGCCTAAAATGCGACTAGACATTACTTCTCATGTAGCCAGGTGTAGTTTTTGTGCCCATAACAAAGGTTCTACGCGCACTGCTCCCATCTTAGAGTACCCTACTCCTTCTCGCCCTTTTCAGACTGTGGCTATAGACCTTTTGCAACTGCCTCGTAGCACTCAAGGTTCTGTGTATGTCCTTGTGTGTGTGGACCACTTTAGTCGCTTTGTGATATTAGCTCCCTTACGTAACAAGTCTGCACCAGTTGTAGCCCATGCTTTAGTTTCTCAACTCATGTGTCCATACACTACTCCTTCGGTGTTCCTTAGTGACTTTGGGACGGAATTTAGGAATGAGATTTTGGCTAGTATTTGTGAACGTTACGGCATCACATAGACAAAGGATTACAAAGGCGGAGCATGCCGACAGGAGACATTTTGATCCATATCTAGGTCGGATGCGAAAAAAAAATCATATTTATAATGAAATAATAAATAAAAACTATAATAATGTAGATAACAAATAAAATACATGAATAAATGCATAGGTATAGTTAAATAATCAAGAAACAGGTAAATAGTAAATAATAATAAATTGACATATAACTAATAATAAATGAAAATCAGACAGACAAATGATGACAAAACAAAAACAAATAATATAAGATAAATTATAATCATTACAGCATCTTATTTAGGTATTTATCTAAATGATTCTTAAAGCTTCGAACTGAACTACATTGCACTACCTCTGCAGGAAGTTTATTCCATTCATTAACTACACGGTTGGCAAAGTTGTTTCTACCTACTTCCAAATTGAATCTATTTCCGGACAGTTTAAGACCATTGTTTCTTGTCTGATTCTCATTCAATGTGAAAATTTTATCACTTTTGATGTTGTCAATTCCCTTTAAAGTCTAAGACCTGTATCAAGTCACCTCTGAGTCTACGCTTTTTTAGGGAAAACAGATTCATGTGCTTTAGTCGATTTTCGTATGATTTATTTTTGATATTTGGAATCAGTTTTGTGGCTCGCCGTTGTACTTTTTCCAGTCTGTCAATGCCTTTAATGAGATTCGGTGACCATACGGAAACAGCATATTCCAAATGTGGACGAACTAACGATTTATATAGCTTGTTAATGAGTGATGGACTTTTGAAATCAAAAGATCGCGCAATCAGTCCCAGAATCTTATTTGCTTTCTCAGAGGTTGAAATACACTGCTTGGATGATTTGAGGTCGTTACTGATAATTACGCCGAGATCTTTTTCACTATCCACTTTTGTTAACGAATTTCCAAATAACTTGTAATCGTACTTACTGTTATTTTTACCTATGTGCATTACCTTGCATTTACTTGTGTTAAATTTCATTAGCCACTTTTCAGACCAATGCTGTAATTTATCTAAATCTTCTTGAATATCTAATTGGTTTGAGTGATCCTTTGCCACTCCACACAGTTTTGTATCATCAGCAAATTTGGAAACAGTAGATTTTAGTCCATGGTCTATATCATTTATATATACTATGAATAGAAGTGGCCCAAGAACGGAACCCTGAAGAACTCCACTTGCAACACTTTTCCATCCAGAAGTTTTTCCATTTAAAACAACTCTCTGTTTTCGACCATTCAACCAATTACTAGTCCAATCTAATAGGCTACCACTTATTCCATGCAAAGCTAATTTAGTAAGTAGTCTTTCGTGTGGGACGGTATCAAAAGCTTTTGCAAAGTCTAGATATATTAAATCTATATTGTTTCTTTTGTCATAATTCGATATAACTGTTTGTAGAATTCGAGTAAGTTAGTCACGCAAGAACGTTTGCGTCTGAAACCATGCTGGCTATCATTTATCAAACGGTGACTTTCTAGATGATGTTCGATAGCATCTCTGATGATAGTTTCCATTATTTTTCCTACGATTG
>NC_134806.1:23791593-23799093 GCF_046742065.1 Oratosquilla oratoria
ATTATCCCAATTCATTTGCAAATTAACTTGAAAGAATGCTATTTTTACAAAGGATAGCTCGAGCTAAGAAGGAGTATATCGCGTATAAAATTTCTCTTCTTGTAAAAAAATTGAAACATGGTTTCTTGCATCAGAACACTGAAGCATTTATTGATAATGAGTTAATGTGATATTAAGTATAAACGTATTAAAAAATGAAAAAAAAGTGCAAAAGTCTAAGAATTACGATTAACAGAGGCGAAAAAGCGCTGAAAGGAACTAATTCATTTCAAGTAATGACATTCTTTGTGACATTTAGAAGGAAGAGAAATGCTTAGGTGTACTGCTGAGTAAAGAGGATGATTTAGACTAAAAATTTCAAGAAACTGAAACGTAGAAGTTAACTTGAAAAGAGGATTACTGCAAAACCAACGAGGCATTGTGTTGATGGAACATGATACACATCCGTGACCTCCAGATATGTAAAACACGGCATGTTCAAGATAAGCTTTTCGTCAGTAATTATTCATATGTTTCCACATTTTTAACCAACTTCTTATGATTTTTAGTTTAACAAATAGTTAGCTAACTCACCAGTGCAGCATTGGGCTGTTTGCAAATGAGAGAAAAACTTTCCCTTGAGCTTCCTTGGTGTTCTCTACAGCTTTTACTTAATAAAAGTATTACCAAGGAACTGAAGCTTTGTTACCCATGCACTACAGTACTTATGAGCCAAACATCTACAAGGAAAACTTTCAAAAATAATGACGTGAAAATGAATCATAGGACCTCTGCAGCGAATAAAACAAACATGTAAACCATGATTTATGAGACATTCGAAAATAATAATTAATTGTTTCAAGGACTATATTATCGAAGAGAGCTAACAATTACGTAAATAATAACAAATCACCCTTTTTCATCTGATTTCTTTGGTTGTTCTTAAAGAAGAAAAGTGCTATATGTAGTTTGATTTTTCACTTGTGAAATACCAGGAACAAACAACAAAAGGATAAACTAGTGGAGAATTGAGTTCTAACTCTAATTGCATTTATTTCATGAGTTTGGTGAATGCTTTTCCAATGAAATCAACCAAAGCCGATAAAATCAACTATTGATATTGAGGATCCTTAGTAAATAAAGCAAAAATATTGATATTCTATACAACAATAAGGGGACATATGATTAAACAGTCTGTGAGGCAAGAAGTCACGTAAAAGGTTACATTCCTAAAATTGGCACAAGTCAGACAGGAGAATTGTTTGAACCATAATTAAATGAATTCTCCTTCACCTATTCCTGGCGAGTCTATTTCGAGTCGAAATCACGACAAAAATAGCTTCTTGATTACTGTACATTGAATATGTCCTAACTGAAACGCATTAACTTATTCTGTGAATTAAAGAAACCCTGGTTGATATTTATACAAAAACCTGATGATGCTGGAGTGAAGTCGATATAAAATGAAGGAAATATTCAGTCTTCTTCATTATCAAATGAGTAATGAATAGATGCATAACCTTAAGCTGGAAACGTATTCTGTTAGGCCTCTCCTATGGCCACAAGCACTGGTTATTGAGTAATGGGAAATATATTTTCTTGTACATGAACTGGTATTAGGGCAAAGGGAAGGCAACAGATACTAAAATATATATGTATATATAATACTACATAGGCTAGAAAATGTACAAGGAAAAAGAAAAAGAAATATAAAATGAATAAAGATGTGAGGTAATAAAAACAGTCAAAGAAATAGATAACAAAGTAAACCAATGCAGTTTTGGAGAGGAACTGCGTAGTGTTAAGCACATAACAAGGCAAGACAGCAACTAGCAAACTAAAAATATGGAATAAGGTTTGTGGTAAAGCATACAAATGGGCTTCAAAAAGTTCGCGGAAAAACGACAGTGTGAAAAAATGGTTTCAGTTATGATGTTTATTTTTCAACATATGTTCCATTAAGGTCAGTACTCCTCTGCAAACATTGATCCCAGCCTTTAAGTTCGTCTGAGTAGAACTAAGGACCATGTGATCTGAACCATGTCAGAGCAGCTCTTTTTACATCTTCAACTGAAGTTTGTAAACAAAAAGAAGTCGAATGGGGCTAAGTCGCGGATGTTAAGGGGATGTCGGATGATTTCCCATCGAAATTCACGTAGCACAGCTCTTCTCTGCCGAGCACTGTGAGCGCGTGCATTGTCGTGGCGGAGAGGACGCGTTGATTCAGGGCATTTTTCCGAGACTTTTTTGGACAGATTTCTCAAAACGCATTCATGATAAGTAGATGTAATTGTTTTCTTGTTCTCGAAGAAGTCAACCAGCAAAATCTCTTCTACATCCCAGAAGACAATGGCCATGACCTTTCCTCTTGAACGCTCAGATTTTGCTTTGACTGGTCCACCTCCACCCCGGGGCAGCCACTGCTTTGATTGAATTTTGTCCTCGGCATCGTACATCGGCTTTAGAGTCTTCATCCCACTTGATCAAAATTTCCATTTAAAGATCTGCCATTGTTTGCTGCTGATCTGGGCGCAACAGCCTAGGGACCCATCGAACGAAAAGCTTGTTTAGCCCCAAACTCTCTACCAGAAATGTGTGTGCAGAACCCACGGAGATATTGAGTGTATCTGCTACTGATTCAGTGGTTATTCGTCTATTCTTTTCAATCATGGATCAGGATCAATGCTTTTCTCACAAACTGACGTTGATGGCCTGCCACTGCGGCGCTCATCATCAATTTCGTTTCTTCCACCATTGAACCGACTTATCTATTTGTAGGTTGTTGATTTCTTTGGGACATTGTCACCATAAACTTGTGTCAGAGCGTCAATGATTTGCATATTTTCCCAACCAAAATTATTGAATAGACAAAATCCTACTGACCCCACTTTTCTCGACAGCCTTCCCAACCTTCCTGTAATTCAAGAATTGGATGACATACCAACCATCCAAGAAGTGAGCCGTGCAATCAACAGCCTCAAGAACAATAAAGCCACTGGTCCTGATGGCATCCCAGGTGAGCTCCTAAAGCATGGTGGGCAAGCTGTTGTGAACTGTCTCCACAATATAATTCAAGAAGTGTGGCATTCAAGCTGCTGCCCAAAACAATGGAAAGATGCAGATGTCATCAGCATTTACAAAAAGAAAGGGGACAGGAACATCTGTGGCAACAGTCGAGGCATCTCCCTTCAGTCAACTTCAGGGAAGGTAGTCACTAGAATATTATTGTCTCAAATTATCAACAACATCATAGAACAAGTATTACCTGAATCCCAGTGTGGCTTCAGACAAGAGTGCAGCACAGTCGACATGGTGTTTGTGGCAAGACAGCTCCAAGAGAAAAGCATTGAGCAACACCAAGACCTCTACATGGTGTTTATAGATCTTGCCAAGGCTTTTGACACTGTGAACCGTCCTCTCCTATGGCAAGTACTTGTAAATTTGGATGCCCACCAACATTTCTGGGTGTCCTGAGAGCCTTTCACGATGGCTCTATGGCTCGAGTGTCCAGTTCTGGGCTCAAGTCTGAGCCATTCCTTGTTGAGTCAGGTGTGAAGCAGGGGTGTGTTATTGCTCCCATCTTATTCAATTTATTTCTCGCTGCAGTCTCCAACATTGCTAGACAGCAAATGGATCCTGCTGATGGTGTCAGGTTGTCGTACAGGCTGGATGGCAACATCTTCAACCTGCGACGCCTCCAAGCCAGAACACGTGTGACAGATGCGGTAATCCATGAACTGCAATACGCAGATGACACTGCTTTAGTGAGTTCATCCAAAGAGGGTCTTCAGCGCACCATCAACGCTGTCTCAAATATATATACCAGATCTGGACTAGTCATCAACATAAACAAAACAGAAGTGCTCAGTATCTCTGAACAACAAGAGCCTCCGGAATTTACTATCAATCAACAACCGCTGAAAAACACTCAAGAGTTTACCTACCTCGGCTCAGTGCTCACTGACTCCTGTGACATGACAAACGAAATCCAACGCCGCATTGGTTTGGCAGCAGCAGCTTTTGGTAGGCTATCACACAGAATGTTCTTGAACCGCAACCTCACCACCACCACCACCACCACCAAGGTTTCGGTGTATAAGGCAATCTGTCTCTCCATCCTTCTGTATGGCAGTGAGTCATTAGTGCCTTATAGACGCCATTTGAAAAAGCTGGAGGCCTTCCACACCAGCTGCTTACAGCGCATACTGGGTCTAAAATGGTGGCACAAGGTACCTCATAGTGAAATCCGTCGACGCACACAAATGGACCCACTAGAAACAGTCTTAACCCAACGTCAACTACGGTGGCTGGGGCATACAACATGCCAGAAGAGAGACTCCCACATAAAGTTCTCTATGGAGTACTTGCTGAGGGCAGACGCCACACTGGGGGCCCACGTAAACGAAACAAGGACCATCTGAAAACAATGCTGAAAAAATGTGGCATCGAATCCACCACCATTGAAAATGTTGCTGCCGATCGGAGAGAATGGCAATCTACATACCAAAACGGCTTAGATACTCTCACTTCCACCTACAACGATCGGGCAGAACATCGAAGACGGCAAAGACATGTGGCACATCAGGCAGATGGCAACTTTCCCTGTGATACCTACGGTCGTATATGCAAATCGAGAATCGGACTCCACAGCCACCAGCGAGTTCATCTGGCGTAATACCACTACTAGGCATGGCGCAACGTCATCGTCGTCAGCGACGGACTACTATAAGCTAAGTGTGTATACGCATATACATGATATATATATATATATATATATATATATATACTTATATATATATATATATATATATATGTGTGTGTGTGTGTGTGTGTGTGTGTGTGTGTGTGTGTGTGTGTGTGTGTGTGTGTGTGTGTGTGTGTGTGTGTGTGTGTGTGTGTGTGTCTGAGAGAGAGAGAGAGAGAGAGAGAGAGAGAGAGAGAGAGAGAGGGTACGTGCGTGCGTGCGTGCGCGCGCGCGTGTGTGAGTGTGTATGTGTATATGTGTGTGTGTGTGTGTGTGTGTGTGTGTGTGTGTGTGTGTGTGTGTGTGTGTGTGTGTGTGTGTGTGTGTGTGTGTGTGTGTGTGTGTGTGTGTGTGTGTGTGTGTGTGTGTGTGTGTGTGTGTGTGTGTGTGTGTGTGTGTGTGTGTGTGTGTGTGTGTGTGTGTGTGTGTGTGTGTGTGTGTGTGTGTGTGTGTGTGAGAGAGAGAGAGAGAGGACAGAAGGGAAACGTGTTTCCATTTCTCGTTTGTTCTGAAATTGTCACGATGAATAATCATCATTTGTATATAGATTGAGTATATGATTTATATAATTTATATATACTATGAATAGTAGTGGCTCAAGAGCGGAGCTCTGAGGAACTCCACTGGTAACATTTTTGTATCTAGAAGTTTTGCCCTTTTGAAGAACTCTTTGAGATACTTTAACCACTTATTCCGTGTGAAACTAATTACCAAGTAGTCTTTCCTGCAAGATGGCATCAAAAGCCTTCTCAAAATCTAGATATACTAAATCTATATTGTTTCTTTTGTCATAATTTGAAATGACAGTGTTGTAGAATTTGAGTAGGCTAATCACGGAAGAACGTTTCCGTCGGAATTTATGCCGGCTATCATCTATTAAACAGAACCCTAAAGTACTCCACTCGTAACATTTTTCCATCTAGAAGTTTTTCCATTTAAAACAACCTCAGTCTACGGTCGTTTAACCAGTTACTATTGCAGCTCAATAGACTACCACTTATTCTATGTTAAGCTAATCTAGCAAGTACATATTATTACATTCGAATATTCAAGTTGACCGTTAGAAGATAATAGTGGGTCAATGTGATTCCTGATAACCTTTATATATTTAATGTAATTACAGAATTCTTTAATATTCTCTTTAGATTTATCAGCGATATTTATTTCGTATTATCGTTTTTTATCGTGTACGTGTACATGTACGGTTGCATATGTATGTGTACGTTTACGTGTGTGTGTATGTGTATATATATGTATATGTATATGTATACGTATATGTATATGTATATGTATATGTATATGTATATGTATATGTATATGTATATGTATATGTTTATGTATGTTTATGTATATGTATATGTATATGTATATGTATATGTATATGTGTATGTATGTGTATATGTATATGTATCTGTATATGTATATGTATATGTATATGTATATGTATATGTATATGTATATGTATATGTATATGTATATGTATATATGTATATATATATATATATGTATATGTATATGTATATGTATATGTATATGTATATGTATATGTATATGTATATGTATATGTATATGTGTATGTATATGTACATGTATATGTGTATGTATGCAAAGTAGACCACTTGGAAAAAAGAGACTAACGAAGCAGAGCGCTTTCGTATATTACATCTTCAGTGCAACAAGTACTTGTTGCACTGTAGATGTAATATACGAAATCGCTCTGCTTCGTTAGTTTCTTTTTTCCAAGTGATCTACTTTGCATAAGTGAACACACGTACCCGTGTTCATATTACCATGTGTATGTATATGTATATGTATATGTACATGTAAATGTAAATGTAAATGTATATGTATATGTATATGTATATGTATATGTATATGTATATGTATATGTATATGTATATGTATATGTATATGTATATGTATATGTATATGTATATGTTTATGTATGTTTATGTACATGTATATGTGTATGTATATCGTTACGTGTGCACCACACACATAAAACTGCCTAGTTATCATTTCGCATAATTGAAGCATGTATTAGTTTCTTTGATACGTTCGTTGGTAAACCACAGTTTGTGGCGTCACGACATGCCCTCTCCCGCTCCGTTTTTACATTGGCTGGCGAGGTATAGCAGTGGCTCGGGGACGCTCAAGTGGCATTGTACATTTCGCATCGTGAGGTTGCTAGCTACGTCGGTCTGAGGAGAAGAATCTCCCCTCCCTCCTTTGTTATGTATTCTTGCTTTTTTATTCATTTCAATGCATTCACTTATTCGTATTGTATAACTTATATATTCTTGTCGTTATATGTAGTGAATCTTGTTTTTTCGGTTCACGTTGTCTGAGTTAAACTTGAAAAACACATGGCTGCATGGTGATTTATATATATGTTGGTCTATAATTTATCAAAATTAACGATTCTTGTTATATTCATTATTCTATTTATAATAGAAAATCTAACCGTGTATTTGATTATTTATATGAAAATAATCCAATCTTATTGTTACCAGACGAATTTTTGGAATTTCCGTTGTGCTTACGAGTGTCTATCAGTTTATTTTCATAACTCATCCAAAGCTCTCGTTTCATTACATAAATGGCGACTTTATGCCAGGATTAAGTTAAGATTACTGAACTCTTTGTTTCCGTGTCGTGATTTTTGCATAGTGTCGTGTCTTGAGTATTGTAAAATGATTGCTAACCCATACCACCTAACGCTAAACGTAAAATATATCAATACTCATTATATTTCTCTTGCTTGCCCTTTACTTTGA
>NC_134806.1:23814093-23829093 GCF_046742065.1 Oratosquilla oratoria
TATAGGCCAAAGACATTATCATTAGCAGACGACAAACTGTTATTTCAAGAACTGTCTAGTTTCTGCAACCAGGATTATTTGATAATAGGTGATTTCAATTTTACTGACATTGATTGGATGACCCTTGAACATGGCCATATAGGTAGTCGCTTGATTGATTTTATTGGTGACAATTACTTAATTCAGCATATAAAAGAGCCCACATGATATGGAAACTTACTCGATCTATTGATCACTAGCCGCGAAAGCATGGTAACTGATGTAGAAGTTGGTGAATCTGTTGCAAATAGCGATCACAACTTAGTTAGATTCAAACTCCTAAACAATTTTAGAATAGATACTTGTGTTTCTAAAATACCCGATTTCAGTAAAGCTCAGTTCATAGGACTACGTCAGGAGCTTCAGGTTACAGATTGGGAGGCAAAATTAAACGAAAGACCTGTAGATGAGATGTGGGAAATATTTCAAAATACGCTCACTAAGATGATTCAAACTTACATTCCTTTTAAGGACAGACGTCCCCCAAATCAGGCTCGCCCAAAGTGGCTCGACAAAGAAACTGAAAAAAGTATTGCTAAAAAGAGACAGGCCTATAAGAAATATAAGTGCTCGGGTGCATCTAATGACTATGAAAGTTATGTATCAATACAGAGAGATTTAAAAAAGACAATTAGAAAAAGAAAACGACGATACGAAATGAACATCGCTGATAAATCCAAAGAGAATCCTAAAGAAATCTATAGTTACATTAGAAATAAAAAGGTTGTTAGGAATCACATTGGTCCACTATTATCTGCTGACGGTCAACTTGAATATTCAAATGAAGGAATGTGTAATATCTTAAACAATTATTTTAGCTCGGTATTCGTAAACGAAACACCTCAAAGTGAATTCCAAACTGAAACCTGTGAAAAGTCTAGGGTAAACTTACTCACTACGGTAAATATAACAAAAGAAAAAATTAAAAGGTGTATAGACAAACTCAAAGTTAATAAAACACCAGGGCCTGACGGTTGGCATCCAAGAATCTTAAAGGAAATGAAAAATGAGATTGTTGTTCCATTAGAAATTATTTTCAAGAAATCCATCATATTCGGAGATGTCCCAAGAGAATGGAAGCTAGCTAACGTTACTCCCATATTCAAAAAAGGTGACAAAAAGAAACCAAATAACTATAGGCCTATAAGTTTGACTTCAATCGTAGAAAAAATAATGGAAACTATCATCAGAGATGCTATCGAACATCATTTAGAAAGTAACCGTTTGATAAATGATAGCCAGCATGGTTTCAGACGCAAACGTTCTTGCGTGACTAACTTACTCGAATTCTACAGTACAGTTATCTCGAATTATAACAAAAGAAACAATATAGATTTAATATATCTAGACTATGCAAAAGCTTTTGATACTGTCCCACACGAAAGACTACTTACTAAATTAGCTTTACACGGAATAAGTGGTAGCCTATTAAGTTGGACTAGTAATTGGTTGAATGGTCGAAAACAGAGAGTTGTCTTAAATGGAAAAATCTTCTAGATGGAAATTTTTTACAAGTGGAGTTCCTCAGGGTTCCGTTCTTGGACCACTTCTATTCATACTATATATAAATGATATAGACCATGGACTAAAATCTACTGTTTTCAAATTTGCTGATGATACAAAACTGTGCGGAATGGCAAATGATCACTTAAACCAATTAGATATTCAAAAAGATTTAGATAGATTACAGCAATGGTCTGAAAAGTGGCTAATGAAATTTAACACAAGTAAATGCAAGATAATGCACATAGGTAAAAATAACAGTAAGTACGATTACAAGTTATTTGGAAATTCGTTAACAAAAGTGGATAGTGAAAAAGATCTCGGCGTAATAATCAGTAACGACCTCAAATCATCCAAGCAGTGTATTTCAGCCTGTGAGAAAGCAAATGAGATTTAGGGACTGATTGCGCGATCTTTTGATTTCAAAAGTCCATCACTCATTAACAAGCTATATAAATCGTTAGTTCGTCCACATTTGGAATATGCTGTTTCCGTATGGTCACCGAATCTCATTAAAGACATTGACAGACTGAAAAAAGTACAACGGCGAGCCACAAAACTGATTCCAAATATCAAAAATAAATCATACGAAAATCGACTAAAACATATGAATCTATTTTCCCTAAAAAGCGTAGACTCAGAGGTGACTTGATACAGGTCTTTAAGATTCTAAAGGGAATTGACAACATCAAAAATGGCCAAATTTTCACATTGAACGAAAACCAGACAAGAAACAATGGTCTCAAACTGTCCGGAAATAGATTTAATTTGGAAGTAGGTAGAAACAACTTTGCCAACCGTGTAGTTAATGAATGGAATAAACTTCCTGCACAGGTAGTGCAATGTAGTTTAGTTCGAAGCTTTAAGAATCATTTAGATAAACACCTAAGCAAGATGCTGTAATGATTATAATTTATTTTATATTATTTGTTTTTGTTTTTTTATCATTTGTCTGTTTGAATTTCATTTATTATTATTTATATGTCAATTTATTATTATTTACTATTTACCTGTTTGTTTATTATCTAACTATACCTATGCATTTATTTATGTATTTTATTTGTTATTTACATTATTATAGTTTTTATTTATTATTCTATTATTATTATGATTTTTTTCGCATCCGACCTACATAGATATGGGCCAGGGGGTCTCCTGTCGGCATGCTCCGCCTTTGTAATCCTTTGTAAAGTCAGATAAGAGTAGTAGAGCTTGTGTTAGAATTGGAAATGGAGAGATGGAGTGGATTGAGGTAAAATTAAGGGTATATTAGGGTTGTACAATGTCGCCATGGTTGTTCCATGTGTAGATGGATGGGGTGGTGCGGGAAGTAAATGCGAATGTAATGGGTAGGGGACTGGACCTGGTTAAAGAAAATGGAGAGAAGTATATATGTGTGTGTGTGTGTGTGTGTGTGTGTGTGTGTGTGTGTGTGTGTGTGTGTGTGTGTGTGTGTGTGTGTGTGTGTGTGTGTGTGTGTGTGTGTGTGTGTGTGTGTGTGTGTGTGTGTGTGTGTGTGTGTGTGTGTGTGTGTGTGTGTGTGTGTGTGTGTGTGTGTGTGTGTGTGTGTGTGTGTGTGTGTGTGTGTGTGTGTGTGTGTGTGTGTGTGTGTGTGTGTGTGTGTGTGTGTGTGTGTTCGAAATAGGTATTTTTGACGAATGATTTGGATGATGGAGAACATAAACACAGAGGAAGGCTCGGAACCCTAAACACTAACGCTTCGTTCTTTAGAGAGTGTACGTAGAACTGCAATTGAAGTTTATGTACTAAATCTAATTACCTTTTCGGACTCTTGGGAAAGGTCGTTTTTCTCGCGTGTTCTAGAATTAAAATACTAGTATAAACCCTTCTCGATGATTCGATGAATCATCGAGGAGGTCGTTTTTCTGGCGTGTTCTAGAATTAAAATACTAGTTTGTTTAGCTAAATTGATAAACCCTCCTCGATGATTCGATGAATCATCGAGGAGGGTTTATCAATTTAGCTAAACAAACTAGTATTTTAATTCTAGAACACGCCCGAAAAACGACCTTTTCCAAGTGTCCGAAAAGGTAATTAGATTTAGTACATAAACTTCAACTGCAGTTCTACATACACTCTCTGAAGAAGTTCTACGCGAACGAAACGTTAGAGTGTTTAGGATTCCGAGCCTTCCCCTGTGTTTATGTTCTCCATCATCAAAATCATATATATATATATATATATATATATATATATATATATATATATATATATATAGATATATATATATATATATGTCTGCTTTTATCTAGTATGTATGAAAGCACTGCCGCTTGGAAGCTGAATTTTTTGCTATCTTACCAAAAAGGCCAATTTTGAGGCGTTTCAAAGCATATTTTGTGGTATAGATTTTATCTATTTAACAGTATCGTGCGCAGACATGGCAAGGGGCAGGTGCTTTGTTGAGGAAATTGGGCACTCCACTCTTTTGTATTATTCGTATTTGGCAACTATCCGGTAGGGTACAGCACCATTTTCCACATTGTAATTTCTGAATTGCAAGAAAATGGAAAAAGCCTGTGAGAAATCATTTTTCATTCATTTTCATATATTTTTGTGAGGGGCACTTTTGGGGCACAGGGCAAAGGGGAAGGTGCTTGCCCCCCCCCCCCCCCTCTGCACGGGCCTGCTATTTAAGATGAGCAACAAATTACTGTAGGTGCCAAATGAATGAAGTGGATCTACTCTACATATATCAACTAATAGGGTAGATTAATTTTCGCTGTGACTTTTAATAGATACGCAATTGTTAAAAATCTTGACTTTTTTAATATCCTGTAGACATGGTCTTTGCATGGAGAGAGATAGAGCAACAAAATAGTTATCAAATTAAAGCATTTCGAATCTTCTTTTGAACGTGTACATCCTGATGAGCATTGTACAAAGAATGGCATACTATTTATAATATTTACAGAAAATGTTCTTGGAGTAATCTTTTCTCTGATACAATTTTTGTTAAATTGGATAGCCGCTGACGCTCTGACGATCTGTGTAGCTGATCGTTCAAAATTGCGGAAGACATTTTTTTCCCCATTTTTCAATGTGGAACAGAAGTTTCCGACATTCATCTGTGAAACAGTATCTGCAGATTTCGAGGTCTCTTACCTCTTCTTCAGCTGGGTGGTAATAGAAAATATTTAATCCTCTTAGTCTATATGTTCACAAGTGAGAATGACCTCACCGAGTGGCCTGTGATTTTTTTGTCTGTAACTGTTATGATCAAACGTTACTTTTTTTTTTTTTTTGGAAAGTATCAACTGACTCTGCTGTGTATTTAAAGGTGGTCTGAGTTTTTTGATTAAAACAGCTTCTGCTATCTGTAGTCTCCGGTGATCATTTGTTCGGTAAGTAATTGAAGTATTATTTCTTAAATCTGCTGTTTGTGGACTTTTGTCATGTTGTGCTGTGTAGTGAGCAAAAATTTCAACATTGTAACAATGGTGATAAAGCCTTTTTTTCCAGAGAAGTTCTGGTGAATCCAATGTAAGTATTTTGAAGGGATGTATAATTTTCTGTCTGGCATGTGTGTTTATACACTACATTTTTTTCACTGTTCTCTGAGGTCAGCTGAATTGTTCCTCATAATGAGTTTTGTTTGGTTTGTAATAGCAGACTAAGTTTATCTTAATATTGTGTGCGGTAACTCAGTTTTTAACTATTCTGCGTATAGCCTTTTCTTCTTCTTTGCTGTGTCCATTATAAAGCATCTTATAAAAGATGTTGATAATTTCCAGATTGTCATTTTGTTTCGACGAACCTTCAAGGAATCTCTCCATTGTACGGCGAATAACATGTTCTATAATGGTATCGGGAAACCCATTGTTGGCTCAGAGTTGCCAGATCCGTTCAAGTTCGTTGTGAGTATCTTGCTAGGTCTGCAGTGTGTGACGGCTCTTTTGGCAAATGCAGCAACATTTTTTTTTTTTTATTTGCTGATGCATTCGCCCCTGGCGTTCATGACTGTCCCGTTACTAGTGGCCTTAATGAATACGGAGGTTTTGATTTTGGTGTAGTTAATATCAACGAGGACGTCAAGGAAAGGGAGTTTTCCATCTGTGCTTGATTCCGTAGTAAATTGTAAGACGGAGTTTTCTTTGAAGTTCTGGACTAGATGAACAAGGTCTTGTGGGACATCGAAGGAGAGGAAGCAGTCGTCAATATATCTAATATACACCTTAGGTCTTTTTGTTCCTCAAATACACGTTCTTCGACAGCTCCTATATAAAAATGAGCAAATAAGACGCTCAGGAGGGATCCCATAGCTACTCCTCGATGTGAGTAAAATGGGACTTCTTTGGCACAAGCGAGAAGTAAATGTCGAGGGAAAACCTTTGTGAGTGGTATACTTTCTGAATAATAATATCGATCGTTTCTTGAATAAAAAGACTGGTAACATCCATCGAAGCGATGTGGTTGAAGCTCTCTTGGGATTTCAGGATATAGATGAAATCCATAGCAGAAGAAAGGCAAAATTAGTTAGGGACGTATGGGGTAAGGAGCCTGATGAGTGATTTAACAATCTGATAGGTAGGGGAGGAGATCTGGGAAATAATAGGTCTCAGGGGGTTTCCTGGTTTGTGAGTCTTAACAGTGCCATAAGCATAACCAGGTTTGTATTATCCAATGGGCTTGGGGAAGTTTACAGAACCTTTAATCTGCTGAACTAAGCTGCGCAATTTCTTCTTGAGTTGTTCAGTGGTGTCATGGTTGATGAGTAGGAATTTAGAGGTGTCTTTTAGTATATTTTTCATCTTGCTGAAATAGTCATCTTTGTTCGAAATGACAACAAGAGAGGCCATGCCCCCGCGTCGTATTATAATATCTTCGGCTTCACGTAATTCTTTAGCAGCTGCCTTTAAGGTGGGAGTTAGGATACTGCTGCGAAACCGTCCTCTTGACCAAGCAGCTTCTATTAATTCATCAATCATTTTACTAAAAAGCGAAGCTTTCTTGCTGTGTAGAAGTCTGTTCAGCTGGTCAATAAGTATTTCCACTTCTATTCTTTTGTCTTCATCTTTTGGTTTCTTAATGCAATGACAATTAAGTTCTAGGCTGAGAAATTCTTGCTAGGCCGGTGTGAGCTCATAGTTGGTGAGGTTGACATACCCTGCGGGAGGGACTTCATTTCTAGCCAAGCCTCCATGTAAGTTGAAGAGGTTTTTGTGAACAGACTAAGAGGATAAGATATTTACTATTACCACCCAGCTGAAGAAGAGGTAAGAGACCTCGAAATCTGCAGATACTGTTTCACAGATGAATATCGGAAACTTCTGTCCCACATTGAACAATGAAGAAAGAATGTCTTTCGCAATTTTGAGTGATCAGCTACACAGATTGTCAGAACGTCAGCTGCTATCCAACTTAACAAAAATTTACAAAAAAATAACAAAATGCCATACAGTTGACATATACCATACAAAGTGGGAAGTGTAATTTTACAACAAGTCAAACCATTAACTGAAACTACATAAATAAGCATGATTATATGTATAAAAATGATGTTACACAGTCATTTGTTAAGTGTTTGCTTCTTGAAGCTTTCGAAGCACCGTCTGTTGTATTCTGCAGCATGGATCTACTTAGGATCTGTGGCGATGACATTTGCAAATTCACCCATCATCTTAACTCAACGCTCAGCGATGTCATTCATTATTCTGAGGTTTCTTACATATTCCAAGGCTTTCTTATAGTCCTCCTTCTCTGGCCATGATTCAACCCGATCCAAGAGCCAGTCAGGTCCAATACTGAGGATGTCTAATAAGAGGTGGGATTCCGAACCAATGAGATCTACTTGTGTGGTCTTGGCTGTCACCTTCTGAAACACAGGTTTTCCCCTTCTGAAATTGTCCTGTTTCTACTTGTCACTCAGTTTGCCGCTGAAGAACGCGAATGGCACGGCCTCCTGTGTCAAGTACCGCTTGTGATTTGCTATTTTCTGAAGAACTGCTGCAGCAAACTCTGGGTCTGATCTCTTGTACCACAACATGTCCTGAATAAGATGAAGATCATTCACAGGAGCATCCTCAGCAGATGTTGACATCATCCACATTGGTGTGTAGAACAGTGCTAGGAAGATGTTGAGTCGTTTCAGCTTTGCAACAGTCTCTTCATCATACTCAAGCTAGTCGCAAAACATCAGCATCTTCATGTAATACAAGTTCCTGGCCATCCATCTGGCCTTGAATGGCCCCTGGTCGACTCCAGTGAGACCCACGGGGAGGTGTGCCTTCAAGATCTATCACGGTGAGCTCAGCCATTTCCTTGTAGTCAGCTCTAGGTGGTTTCTCACATCTGAGGATGTCATGAAGCATTTCCTCACAATCCCTATTCTTTTCCCTGAGCCATGCTTCTGATAATCAGGATTTTAGGGGTGTCTATTGTCAGTTTCCCCTACACATCCTCTTCTTTCCCCTGAGCTATGATTCTTATCATCTGGGTTTTAGGGTTGTGTAGGAGGCTGTTAGATAAGTAGGTAGATAGAGGGGTAGGTGGCAAGAATTTAATTATTACGAGTTAGATGTTTTGAAAACAATAGCCGCAAAGGAGTTGCGAAGTTGCATAATCTTGCTCACCATCTGGAGTTTGTAAACAACAGCTAGGGTACCGATTTTAACACTGATGTGACAATATGTAAACACTAAGCCATTTCGCTTCGAGATCAAGATTGCTTGTGTAAGCAGTATTACTTAAGACGGAGTAACAGTCTTTCTGATCGAGAAGTGTGGAGGAGGCGAAAAAATTTACTGGTACATGGGAGAAAAGTCACGCCTTAGTGCGGGGGGGGGGGACTTATTTGTAACGGTCAAGATTATTGGATGAATTAAGTAGTGACGTCGGAACAGAGATAACTTAGTGAGTGGATTGGGGATCCTAGGCTGGAGTCCTCTGGTGTACCTAAGAAAAATACGTTGTAGAAGATTTTAGTGAAGAAAATCAAGAAAATATTTCAACTGTTTAAATACCCTATTAGAAGCATATACCAAGTGGAGCTTGACTAAGTAGGATGAACTGAGGCATGGGGCCTACAGATGAAAATAAGTAATGAAAATTGAGTAACTAACCTACACTAATAAAATTATGAAAAGAAAGTGCAAGTGAAGGAAGAAATACAAAATAATATAAGGAAACAGTAAATAGAATTAACCAGTTAATTTCATATAGAGACGAAGGGAACTGAAATGAAAGTGAAGGGGTCGACAGTGATAGCAGCTGTGGGATGAACCTCCGAAGTAATTACAAAACTGGTGTGTGCAGCAAACTACAAGACCGAGTGCAAGATAAGTCTACAAGTGTACGGGTACACCAACCACAACAACGACCGCAACCACAACCACGACTGCGTATGCTGAACGAGGGGACGAGCCACTACTAGGAACTACTACAAGTAAAAGAGGTAAAGCGAGTTACGAGGAACAAGGGGATGAGCCACTACAATCAACAGTGAACAAGGGCTGACGAGGGACGACGAGGTTGACGTACTTGAGGAAGACTACGTGGAGGCAGTCAAGTCAAATCGACTTTAAAAATACTGAAGGTATGACTAACACTAATGTATTAAGACACGAGATTCATACCTTGAATATCAATATTCCCAAATTCACAGGTGATGAAAACACCTTAGGGGTTGATAGCTTCCTCAGTTTAGTTGACACATCAATTGTAAGCAAAAATATAACAGATGAAAAAAAAAAATAGAAATTTTAAAAGGGAATGTAAATCCTGAGAAGAGTAGAGCTAGGCTTATAATAAATTTCCAACAAATGGAAGATATCAACCAATATGAAGCCGATAAGAAGGCATTCATTAAACATTTTATGTCAAAGTGTGATCGGGATCCTATCAGGTTTTTGGTTAGAATGATAAAGGAAGTAAAAACAAGTGAATGAGACACAGAATACTTAGCAAGATTAGATAGATGGTCAAAAGACATGAACTCTATCTTGAAAGATTCAAATTGTATAGAAAGGTCTGGTGACAAAATTAAAGTCTCTCAGGTAATCAAGTTTGGCTTGTTAACAAAAAACTCAGACGAATTAACGGCAGAAAAGCTGTATATAGATCTCAAGGCTACTATGAATATAGGGGAGGTAGATTATCTTCTTCAAGGGTACAATGAATTTAGAGGAATCAGTTCATATGTGATGACAGTGGAACAACAGAAAGAAACTAGGAACTCTAAGAGTGATTATAGAAAAAGAAAATTTGAACATAGATTTAAAAGCACTTCAAAGGATGCTAAGTTGTATGTTACAATTGTAATGCTTGGGGGCATAAAATACATGACTGCTATTATGGAACTATTTGTAGAAATTTCAAATATGAGGGTCATGATGAATATCATTGCAGAAACCCACCTTTCTGTTTGTACCATCAAAGGATAGAACATAAAACACATGGGTGTAGAAAGTTTCGTATGCACCCCGCAACAAGAGGAAAACCCACAGACACAGAATAAAACAATATTATAGACCTCCCCATAGATATACTCATAGACAGTATTGTGTTAGGGATAAGAGTGATAGAAAGGTGAAAGAAAATTCGAACATCAAAGATAGTTGTAAACTGACAATTACAATTGGAAGGGACTTCTGTAGAACCTCTCATTGCTGGTAGTGTTCAGTAAACCTATTCAAATATTTATTGATACAGGATCTGTAGTTAATGTTATAACTAGTAGATTTTTAAACCACTTGAAACCAGGCGTGAAAATCTCGGAACCAATCCATTATTCATTGCAAGGAGTAACTGGAATTCAGTTAAAAACATTAGGTAAACTTGAACTAGAAGTCATCTTATATACAAATGATCATTTGCACGTTTCAGTGATAGTTGTAGAAGAATATGTTTTCCCAGGAGATTTTTATTTATAGGATATGCAACTATGAGAAAAGAGAACATGGTTATATGTCCTGCTGACGTAGGGATCTTGGTAAAATCACACAGTTAATCCCATTTTCAAATCAACCAGACTTAAGGTCAGTGACAGGAATCAAGGAATCTCTAGAAACAGATAGGAAAGATAACAAATTGTGGATGGTGGCGTAATAAAGTCGACATTATTACACTCCAGAGCAATTAACAGGGTTGGAGTGCAGTTGAAAGGAGTCACTGTAGACACTGCAATCGTAACCATCCCAGAATCAATTACATTAAAAGGTTTGAAATTGGACTCAGGGATTTATAATTTAAATAAGAACATGGTAGAAATATTAGTGATTAGTAATTTGAATAAAATAGTCTTAAGAAAAGGTTCACAAATAGGACGTTTCCAGGTTTTTTGAAAACCCATTAAGATTTTAAGTGAGAGTACTGAGGAGGTGAAGTTACCAGTTTCAGCAATCTGTTCAGTTCAGGAAGAAACAGAGTTGGGAAAGAAATACAAGAATCAACTAGAACCTACTAGTTGCCCTGAGTTGGATGAAAGCTTAGTTGCTTTGCTCTTGAAGCACAATAAAGCAATTGCTTTGCCGGGGGACGCCTTAGGCAAAACAACTGTTTTAAAACATCAGATCAAATTAAAACCAGGGACTCAATCTATTTATATACCTGCCTACAGAGTACCACACTCTAAATTAGCTCTTGTAGATAAACTGATCACTGAAATGTTATCGCAGGATATTATTGAACATAGTAAAAGTGAGTGGAACTTCCCTCTGATTCTGGTGCCAAAATCAGATGGTACCATGCGCCCAGTTATTGATTATAGGGAATTGAATAAACATACCATACGTGACCGATTACCATTACCAGTGATAAGGGAAATTTGGGAACTGAAAATAGGTATTTTAGCACTATCGATATCAAATCTGCCATTTGGCAAAGCTGGTTATAAAGAATACACGTACAGCGAAACGTAATTATAAAATTAAGGTTCCCAGTCAAGCAAGATCCAACCCTAAGGGTTTCTTTCATCTTTATAGAACAAAAAACAAAGAAAGAATAGGCCTAATTAAAAGCGATGAAATTATCATGATAGAATCGGAGGAAAAAATTTGTGAGGATTTTAACAAATATTTTATCTCGGTGTTTACTAATGAGAGGTAAGATAAAGTACCTGACTGCGATCCGATTTTCAGTGGGGATGAAGAAAATAGACTACCTAATATCAGCATTAGTAAAGGAGTAGTCAAGCACATTGAAAGACTTAAAGCTACAAAATCCCCGGGTCCACACGAAATTTTTCCGAGAGTGCTTAAGGAGTGTAAATTTCAAATCTGCGACCAGTTTACAGAAATATTTAATAAATCGGTAGACACTGGTTTTGTGCCTACTGCTTGGGGGTAGGCAAACGTTGTTCCTGTTTTTAAGAAGGGAGATAAATCGTCTATATGCAACTACAGGCCAATCAGTTTGACATCAGTTATAGGTAAAATGCTTGAATCAATATTAGTAAATAGACTCAGAGAACACATCGAGAGACATAATTTATATCCAAGGGTAAGTCATGTGTGACTAATCTTCTATCCTTTTACACTAAAGTATATAAGGCGTCAGATAACAATGATAATTACGATGTGATTTACCTTGGCTGTAGCAAAGCCTTCGACAAGGTGCCACACCAGAGACTACTAAATAAAATCAAAGCCCGTGGCATAGGAGGAAAAGTTTTAGAATAGATTAGAGCTTGGATTAGTAACAGAAAACAGCGGGTCACAATAAATGGAGTAAAATCTAGGTGGGGCAATATTTCTAATGGGGTTCCTCAAGGCTCGGTTTTGGGTCCCTTGTTTTTCATTATGTACATAAACGACTTAGATGATGGGATAAATAGTGGTGTTAGTAAGTTCGCGGACGACACTAAAATAGGCCTAATTAGGTCAGGAGACGACGCAGAGATTCTGCATGGTGATCTTAGCAAATTGTTCACATGGTCGGTGAAATGGCAAATGAACTTCAATATCTCTAAGTGTAGCGTGTTAAATATTGGGCTACACAACCCCGAAAATAGATACAGCTTAGATAACACACTTTTAGAGAAAACTGAGTGCGAGAGAGACTTGGGAGTTCTAGTGAGTCCGGACTTTAAAACCAGGAAACAGTGCATTAGCGCCAGGAATAAAGCTAACAGAGCATTAGGTTTCATTGCTAGGACGGTTACAATAGAAACGCTAAGGTAAGCATCAAACTCTATCTAGCGATAGTTAGACCCATCCTTGACTATGCGGTACAGTTTTGGTTTCTGTCCTATAGCATAGACATCAATTCACTAGAATCAGTAAAGAGAAGAATGACCAAAATGATACATGGACTCAGAAATTTGCCTTACGAAGAGAGGCTTAGGCACCTTAACTTACACTCTGTTGAAAGACGCAGAGTGTGGGGTGATCTAATAGAGGTGTTCAAGTGCATTAAAGGCTTTAACAAGGGTGATGCAAACAAGGTCATCATATTAGAAAAAAAACGGGGCAGGACTTGCAGTAATGGGTTTAAACTGGACAAATTTAGATTTAAGAGAGAAATATACAAGATTTGGTTTGCCAATAAGGTGGTCAACAAATGGAATAGACTTACTAACCATGTAGTGAGCGCTGAAACTATCAGTTGTTTTGAGAAAATGCTAGACAATTTTATGGATGGGGATAACAGGTGGTGATGGATATGGAGCTGCCTAGTGTAGGCCTTATGGTCTCTTGCAGTCTCCTTCATTCCTATGTTCTTATATAAGACTCACGAGAATTCATAACATTTTCTACCCCAACGGGACACTATGAGCTCAAACGAATGCCATTTGGGTTATGTAATAGTCCATTAACTTACATGAGATTAATGAATACAGTTCTAAATGAGTTGTCAGGAATCACTGCCAGTGCATTTTTAAATGATATTTTAATAGTTTCCCAAACAGCGGCTGAGCACTTTAAGAAGTTAGATTTGATATTCTCAAGACTAGTTGAAGCAGGATTGAAAGATTCAGTTCTAGCAAATTCTGGTCAAGTCACACCCTCTCTTCTCCCAATACCTCAACTTATAAGAATAATTTACTCAGCACAGAAGATTTTGGAATTTTAAGCCTTTCTTTGACGAAGCTAATGTGGCATTCTATTACCCATTATTAACTGCGTATTTAAATGTTTCCTCAGTGATAACAGAAATTCCTTTTTTTCTAATTTTAGATACAATATATACAAGCTGATACCCTTCCCTATGAAGGTAAACAGTTTATTATAAGAAGTGGATATTCCAGTTGTAGATACATTCAATTACATCACTTCTATAGACATGGCGAGAATTTTATTTTTACGAGTTAGATGTTTTGAAAACAATAGCCACGAAGGAGTTGCGGAATTTCATAATCTCGCTCACCATCTGGAGTTTGTAAACAACAGCTAGGGTACCGATTTTAACGCTGATGTGACAATATGTAAACACTAAGCCATTCCGCTTCGAGATCAAGATTGCTTGTGTAAGCAGTATTACTTAAGACGGTGTAACAGTCTTTCTGATTGGAGAAGGGTGGAGGAGGAGAAAAAATTATTGATACATGGGAGAAAAGTCACGCCTTAAGGGGAGGCACTTATTTGTAACGGTCAAGATTATTGGATGAATTAAGTAGTGACGTCGGAACAGAGATAACTTAGTGAGTGGATTGGGGATCCTAGGCTGGAGTCCTCTGGTGTACCTAAGAAAAATACGTTGTAGAAGATTTTAGTGAAGAAAATCAAGAAAATATTTCAACTGTTTAAATACCCTATTAGAAGCATATACCAAGTGGAGCTTGACTAAGTAGGATGAACTGAGGCATGGGGCCTACAGATGAAAATAAGTAATGAAAATTGAGTAATTAACCTGCATTAAGACAATGATGAAAAGAAAGTGCAAGTGAAGGAAGAAATACAAAATAATATAAGGAAACAGTAAACAGAATTAACCAGTTAATTTCATATAGAGACGAAGGGAACTGAAATGAAAGTGAAGGGGTTGACAGGGTGTCTGTTGTTAGTTTCCTCCATACATCCCTGAAATATATGAACAAGGGATTCTCTAGACTCTTCACCTTGCCAAACAGCTTTTCCTAGACTACTCCAACTAGCACTTCCAGGAAGTGGTTTCTGCACCCCAGGTAAAAACTTCTTAGTGCTCAGATTTCCTCAAGCAATTTGGCAGTTCCCCTGTGTACTCCGAAGTCCATTGATGCCTCAGCTTGAGCTGTGTCTGTTGAGCTGTCGATGACAGGTACTCCCAGTAATTTTGCTTTAGGATAGGCAGGTGGTTCAGACACGAGAACAGCTAAAGTCTCTGAGGTGGTCCGAGTTTCACTACCCAGGACGTCTGTGAGCATCTTCCCATCCCAGTGTAGAGCAGCAAGCCGGAGAGGGTCCTCACTGAACTCCGCCATGTAGCTCTGGCTGATGTTGTATCTGGACAGCATTCTGTTACGACGTGTTGTTGATCTAGAAATGATGAACTTGTCCAGATCAGCCCCACCAGCTTTCAGGG
>NC_134806.1:23854093-23859093 GCF_046742065.1 Oratosquilla oratoria
TGGACTTGGGTGCCGTCGTATCGGCTTCTTGTATGTTAGGTTCATCGTTAAGGGGGATTTTACAATGCATGATATTGGTCTCTCTAGCGCATCAGTAGGCTTTCGGCGGACGTACTCTTTCATTAGGTTGATGTGTACTAGTCTAGAATCTTTACGACGGTCAGGAATGAGGACTACGTAATTTTGTTTATCCAGCCAATGAGAAACTACATAAGGGCCCTGGAATTTGAGAGAAAGAGGGGTCCCTGGGACTGGTAAGAGAAGAAGTACCTCATCACCTGGATTGAATTTTCTAATTTTAACTTTTTTGTCAAAATGAGCCTTCATTTTATGTTGAGAAGTTTTTAAATTTTCCAAGGCAATGCTTCTTACTTTGTGTAATTGATTTTTTAATTTATCCAAGAATTGATTTACTGTCTGATTAGGATATTGAGGAGTTTCCTGGTACCACTGTTCTTTCAGAGCTTTCAGGGGCCCTCTGATCTGGCGCCCATAGAGCAGTTCAAAGGGAGAGTATCCTAATGACTGTTGAACCGTCTCTCTGACAGCGAACAGCATTAGAGACCCCTTATCCCAATCATAAGATTGATTGCAATGTTTTTTGAGCATTGACATGAGAGTTTGATGGAAACGTTCTAATGCCCCTTGTGATTCCGGATGATAAGCAGAGGACAGGATTTGGGAAATACCTAGCTCCTTTACGATACTGGCAAAGAGGTCACTCGTGAAGTTAGTTCCTCGATCGGATTGTATTTCTTTTGGCAATCCTACTTGAGTAAAAAATTTCAACAAGGTGTCAGCTATAACTTTGGCATTTATTCTCTTAAGAGAAAAAGCTTCAGGATACCTCGTTACCGGGCACATGACCGTAAGAATAAATTTATTTCCTTTCTTGGTCTTAGGCAGGGGTCCCACACAGTCTATAATGATCTTTTCAAAGGGCTCATCTGGAACTGGAATGGGGTTTAAGGGAGCCTGGGGGATTTTCTAGTTCGGCTTGCTCACCATTTGCCAAATGTGGCAAGACCTCACATACTCTGAAATTGACTTTTTAAAACTAGGCCAGAATTTTTTTTTTTTTTTTCTTATAAGTCTTACCGACTCCCATATGCCCTCCAGCTCCATCATGGGCTATTTCAATCACTTGATTTCTGATGGATAAAGGGATAACTATCTGGTGGACCTCTGCCCAAGAATCTTGGTCGGAGCAGTTAGAAGGTTTGTCACATCTCATTAAGATACCATCCTGGTAATAGTATCCTGGGAAATGGTCGACCTCTTCCCTGGAATCGACCGCTAGTTCATGGAGATTCTTTAAAGTAGGGTCATCGTGTTGAGCTTTGATTAAGCTGTCTCGGGAAATGAGTTGGTTGGGGAGGAAAACTTATAGGTTACATTACTATCAGAGAGGGGAGATCTGGTGACTGCGCACAGAGGAAAAATGTTAGGGTGAAGGTGATCTTCCACAACAGTAGGGGTCTTGTTACTAGGTAACTTAGTAATATCTGGGGGAGGAACAACCATAGAACCAGCTAGATCATTTCCTAGGATAAGATCAACCCCGGGGACAGGCACAGAGTCTTTCCAAACACCAACTTCTACTTCTTTCTGGAACAACTGACATTTCAAAAATATTTGTGCTATTTCAATGGACTGGGTAGATGATAGATCGCTTACAGTTACTTTCTTTCCCGTCATGCTCTTAGTTATCTCAGGCAAAGCCTGCTTGCTCACTATGGACTGAGCTGCTCCAGTGTCTCGTAAAATTGTAATAGGGAAAAGGGGGCTTTTTTCATCAGCAGAAATTTCCCCACGGGACTTGAAGTCTTTAAAGGCATCTTCATAGGGGGGAGAGTTATCTTTCACTACATGGGTCACCGGTTTATGGGGACCTTAAGATTTAGGTCCAGTATACTGGGTAGATGCTCTTGACCCACTTAGGCACTTTGACAATCTGCAACCTGGCTCTTGGCATCGAGTGATGTGATGGCCAGGTTTCTTACAGTAACTACATGAAGAGTAAAGGGGGGTAGGGATAGAGGTCTTTCCTGCCTGCTTATCATCGGGAGTAGCGAGGGAACCTACTGATGGCTTTACAAAATTACTTCCCCGCTGTATGTTCAACCTATTAAGTACTGCGTATTCATCGGCAAGTAATGCTGCTTCAGTTAAATCAAATACATCTTTTCCATTTAAATGAAGCATGATTTGGAATGGCATTCTGCGCTTAAATTCCTGGAAGACCATCAAGTTAACGAGTTGATCGTAAGTCTTTACTTTGGTGGCAGTGAGCCATTGCTTGAAGATTCTGAGTTTTTCAGAGGCAAATTCGACAAATGTCGAATTAGCAGATTTGGTCAAATTTCTGAATTTTTGACGGTAAGACTCAGGAGTAACTTGATAGGCATTGAGGATACTAGATTTGACTTTTTCATAGGATGAGTATTCCTCAAGACTGTTGAAGACTTTGGCGGATGTTCCTACCAATTTGCTTTGTATGATCCACACCCATTCTTCTACGGGCCAGTTTACGTGCTCAGCTAAACGTTCAAATTGCCTAAAAAAGTATTCTAGGTCTGACTCATTGAAATTTGGAAGAGAGGCAACTTTGTTATTTAATAGGTGGACAGATTTATTTTCCCTATCTATGTCGGCTAATTTTAACTTTCGTTCGTACTCTACTGCAAGTTCTCTCTCACGCTCACACTGTCTTTCTCTGGCAAGTTCCTCCTTTCTCAGCTCAAGCCCATGGTCTTTCTCTCGTTCTTTTCGTCCTTTCTCTTTTTCTTCTTCACGTGCTTTTAATCTCATTATCTCAAGCTCCCGTTCTTGAATCATTCTTTCTCTCTCTAGTTTAATTTTCTCTAATTCTAAAGATATTACCGATTTATTGAAGGGAGATTGGGGGAGAGCGCGTGCTTCAGGCTGCAAGGGGGGATCACTATCACTTACAGGGTGTTCTTCAGTTACGTCACAAGCACTCTCCTGGCGTGGTAGTTCGAATGCGTCTGCATCCAGTACCAAGGAATCTACGAGGGATTCGATGACCACTCGTTTGAGTTCATCTTTACGTAATCTAGCAGGAGCATTAATTTGGTAGGTTTGAGCCAACAGTCTCCAGTCATCCTTTTTGAGATTATACTCTAACTGATCCACTGAGAGATTTTTGATAAAATTTTCTATATTGAAAGGCATGATGAGTATATATACACGAGAATTTCACTCCAGGGATATTAGTATAAACCAATTCTTGGACTTCACACACGGAAAATTGACTAATTCCCTGTTCGGGTGGAGTGAAATCTATTGTGGGTCTCTATAAGAACCCGGTCTATGAACTTTTATTCTATAGACGGTGTGTATACTAAGGTTCAGCGCTCAGACTATACGCCCGTAACTTACGTATAGTCTGCTTCGAGATTCCCCAATAGGAAAGAGGATAGCTCACACATAGACTGTCGCTGAATCAGAATATGGCTAACTAATGGTCTGAATCTTAGAATACACGGCTTATTGTGCAGGTATAGTTAACTTTCGAAGCTGTGGGGGGATAGTATAAATCTCCTAGGCACAGTTACTGAGGAAAGTTCACTATAACGGGGTCGTAACTATTGTTCGACGTTCGGGCTACAGCAAGTGGGTAGTTTAGGAAGATCGCTAGTTAACTCGGGAGGGAGGTGGTAGTTGAATACCGGTAAATTACTTGGGTGAGTTACTGCGAACTTATTGAATAGAGTTTCTCCTTTGGAACCGGTTGAATATGTCGGACATATGTATGTCAGGGTCTCACATACTACGAATAATCGATACCTTAAAGTTTTGTATCCTATCATCTAACCTAACGTATTAACAATTGAACACAAATCGAACACTTATAAATTTACATCCTATCATCTAACCTAACGTAATATTGAAAATTTAAATAAAGCATAAATAATTCAGTGACAGTGAGTGTATGGTAATGAACAAAGTGACAATCGCATGTGTTAATGATAACACAGGGGAACACTTTTTCAGTAACTTTGAGTTGCATTGGATATTTTAACGGATTTTGAAAGAGTTTTAGGCGCTGATTTCAAATCAAATTGTTTGTATGCAATTTGAGGTTAATGAAATTGTACATATGTGAACTTGCGTAAACCATGTATAAGCATTTTAACGTCCATATATATATAGATAGCTTCTAATATTTTGATCATTCTTCTTTTGTTTCAGTTCAAACATGGCTTCCAGAATGAGACATCATTGCAGAAACAAGCCTGATGCCTTCTGCTACATATGTGGATGCTACACACTCAATCGTCAGAGACGTAACATATCCTCGTTCGTCAAGCGTGCCTACAAGGCATATTTTGAAGTTCATCTTGGTGATCAAGACAAGCAATGGGCTCCTCATGTTGTGTGCCACAATTGTGAGGAAATGCTTCGAGACTGGACCAAAGGAAAACGCAAAGGTCTGCCTTTTGGAGTTCCAATGATTTGGCGCGAACCCACCAACCATGTAACTGACTGTTATTTCTGCATGGTAAACACAACGGGTGTTGGGAAGAAAAACCGACATAAGATTACGTATCCGAACATTCCCTCAGCTATTCGGCCTGTTCCGCACTCTAAAGAAGTACCTGTTCCAGTTTTCAAAGGCTTGCCTTCATTGGACGATAAAGACATTGGACATGATACAAGCCAGCAAGACAGTTGTGACAGTGAATTGTCAGAAAAGTGTTCACAATCGGAGGACGACTGTTCTTCAGACACTGAACCTTTCCCCGTCCCTAAGCCTCTTCCCCAGGCTGAACTGAATGATTTAGTGCGGGATTTAGGTCTTTCAAAGAAAGCAGCAGAGCTTTTGGCATCAAGATTACAAGGCAGAAATCTTGTTGATCACTCTGTTAAAGTATCATATTTCAGAAAGCGTGACCAGCTTTTTGTGACCTTCTCTTCAAAAGACAGACAGTTTGTTTACTGCCATGACATCCCAGGGCTTCTCAAAGAACTGGGTG
>NC_134806.1:23869993-23874993 GCF_046742065.1 Oratosquilla oratoria
TTGTCTTTTTTAAACTAGGCCAAAAGAAATGATTTTAATTTTCTTATAAAGTCTTACCGACTGCCCCCATCATGCCCTCCAGCTCCCAACATGAGGCTATATTTCAATCACTTGGATTTCTGATGGGATCAAAGGGATAAACTATCTGGTGGACCTGGCTGCCCACAAAGAATCTTGGTCGGGAGCAGTTTAGGAAGGTTTGTCACATCTCATTTAATGATACCATCCTGGTAATAGTTATCCTGGGAAAATGGTCGACCTCTCACCTGGAATCGACCGCTAGTCTTCATGGAGATTCTTTTTCACGAAAGTAGGGGTCATCGTGTTGAGCCTTTGATTAAGCCTGTTCTCGGGAAATGAGTTTGGTTGGGTGGAGGAATCAAACTTTATAGGTTAACATTACTATCAGAGAAGGGGGAGATCTCGGTGACTGCGCCACAGAGGCAAAAAAAGTTAGGGTTGATGAAGGTGATCTTCCACAAACAGTGAGGGGGTCTTGTTACTAGGTAACTTAGTAATATCTGGGGGAGGAACAACCCATAGAACCAGCTAGATCATTTCCGTAGGGATAAGATCAAAAACCCGGGAACAGGGCCACAGAGTCTTTCCCAAAACACCAACTTCTACTTCTTTCTGGGAACAACTGACATTTCAAAAATATTTGTGCTATTTCATATGGGAGCCTGGGTAGATTGATAGATCCGCTTACAGGTTACCTTTCTTTTCCCGTGCATGCTCTTAGTTATCTCAGGCAAAGCCTGCTTGCTCACTAGTGGACTGAGCCTGCTCCAGTGTCTCGTAAAATTGTAATAATGGGAGATAAAGGGGGCTTTTTTCATCAGCAGAAAAAAATTTCCCCACGGGGACTTGAAGTCTTTAGAAGGCATCTTCATAGGGCGGGAGAGTTATCTTTCAAACATGGTCACCGGTTTATGGGGACCTTAAGATTTAGGTTCCAGGTATACTGGGTAGATGCTCTTGAGCCCACTTAGGCACTTTGACAATCTGCAAACCTGGCTCTTGGCATCGAGTGAGTGGTATGTGATGGACCAGGTTTCTTACAGTAACTACATGAAGACGTTAAAGGGGGGTAGGGATAGAGGTCTTTCCTGCCTGCTTATCATCGGGAGAAGTGGCGAGGGGAACCTACTGATGGCTTTACAAAAATTACTTCCCCGCTGTATGTTCAACCTATTAAGTACTGCGGTTATTCATCGGCAAGTAATGCTGTGCTTTCCAGTTTATCAATCAAATACATCTTTTCCATTTAAATGAAGCATGATTTGGAATGGCATTCTGCGCTTAAATTCCTGGAAGACCATCAAGTTAACGAGTTGATCGTAAGTCTTTACTTTGGTGGCAGTGAGCCATTGCTTGAAGATTCTGAGTTTTTCAGAGGCAAATTCGACAAATGTCGAATTAGCAGATTTGGTCAAATTTCTGAATTTTTGACTGTAAGACTCAGGAGTAACTTGATAGGCATTGAGGATACTAGATTTGACTTTTTCATAGGATGAGTATTCCTCAAGACTGTTGAAGACTTTGGCGGGTGTTCCTACCAATTTGCTTTGTATGATCCACACCCATTCTTCTACGGGCCAGTTTACGAGCTCAGCTAAACGTTCAAATTGCCTAAAAAAGTATTCTAGGTCTGACTCATTGAAATTTGGAAGAGAGGCAACTTTGTTATTTAATAGGTGGACAGATTTATTTTCCCTATCTATGTCGGCTAATTTTAACTTTCGTTCGTACTCTACTGCAAGTTCTCTCTCACGCTCACACTGTCTTTCTCTGGCAAGTTCCTCCTTTCTCAGCTCAAGCCCATGGTCTTTCTCTCGTTCTTTTCGTCCTTTCTCTTTTTCTTCTTCACGTGCTTTTAATCTCATTATCTCAAGCTCCCGTTCTTGAATCATTCTTTCTCTCTCTAGTTTAATTTTCTCTAATTCTAAAGATATTACCGATTTATTGAAGGGAGATTGGGGGAGAGCGCGTGCTTCAGGCTGCAAGGGGGGATCACTATCACTTACAGGGTTTTCTTCAGTTAAGTCACTAGCACTCTCCTGGCGTGGTAGTTCGAATGCGTCTGCTCCAGTACCAAGGAATCTACGAGGGATTCGATGACCACTCGTTTGAGTTCATATTTACGTAATCTAGCAGGAGCATTAATTTGGTAGGTTTGAGCCAACAGTCTCCAGTCATCCTTTTGAGATTATACTCTAACTGATCCACTGAGAGATTTTTGACCAAAGTTTTTATATTGAAAGGCATTGTGAGTGTGTATACACAAGAATTCCACTCCAAAAAATAGTATAAACCAGTTGTTGGACTACACACACGGAAAATTGACTAATTCCCTATTCGGGTGGAGTGAAATCTATGGTGGGTCTCTGTAAGAACCCGTTCTTATAATATTTATTCTATAGACGGTGTGTATACTAAGGTTCAGCGCTCAGACCATACGCCCGTAACTTACGTATAGTCTGCTTCGAGGTTTCCCGATAGGAAAGAGGAGAGCTCACACATAGACTGTCGCTGAATCAGAATATGACTAACTAATGATCTGAATTTTCGAATACAGGGCTTACTGTGCAGGTATAGTTAACTTTCGAAGCTGTGGGGGGATAGCATAAATCTCCTAGGCACAGTTACTGAGGAAAGTTCACTATAACGGGGTCGTAACTATTGTTCGACGTTCGGGCTACAGCAAGTGGGTAGTTTAGGAAGATCGCTAGTTAACTCGGGAGGGAGGTGGTAGTTGAATACCGGTAAATTACTTGGGTGAGTTACTGCGAACTTATTGAATGGAGTTTCTCCTTTGGAACCGGTTGAATATGTCGGGACATATGTATGTCAGGGTCTCACATACTACGAATAATCGCTTACCTTAAAGTTTTGGTATCCTATCATCTAACCTAACGTATTAAACAATAGAACACAAATCGAACACTTATAAATTTACATCCTATCATCTAACCTAACGTAATATTGAAAATTTAAATAAAGCATAAATAATTCAGTGACAGTGAGTGTATGGTAATGAACAAAGTGACATTCGCATGTGTTATTGATAACACAGGGGAACACTTTTTCAGTAACTTTGAGTTGCATTGGATATTTTAACGGATTTTGAAAGAGTTTTAGGCGCTGATTTCAAATCAAATTGTTTGTAAGCAATTTGAGGTTAATGAAATTGTACATATGTGAAACTTGCGTAAACCATGTATAAGCATTTTAACGTCCATTATAATATAGATAGCTTCTAATATTTTGATCATTCTTCTTTTGTTTCAGTTCAAACATGGCTTCCAGAATGAGACATCATTGCAGAAACAAGCCTGATGCCTTCTGCTACATATGTGGATGCTACACACTCAATCGTCAGAGACGTAACATATCCTCGTTCGTCAAGCGTGCCTACAAGGCATATTTTGAAGTTCATCTTGGTGATCAAGACAAGCAATGGGCTCCTCATGTTGTGTGCCACAATTGTGAGGAAATGCTTCGGGACTGGACCAAAGGAAAACGCAAAGGTCTGCCTTTTGGAGTTCCAATGATTTGGCGCGAACCCACCAACCATGTAACTGACTGTTATTTCTGCATGGTAAACACAACGGGTGTTGGGAAGAAAAACCGACATAAGATTACGTATCCGAACATTCCCTCAGCTATTCGGCCTGTTCCGCACTCTAAAGACGTCCCTGTTCCAGTTTTCAAAGGCTTGCCTTCATTGGACGATAAAGACATTGGACATGATACAAGCCAGCAAGACAGTTGTGACAGTGAATTGTCAGAAAAGTGTTCACAATCGGAGGACTGTTCTTCAGACACTGAACCTTTCCCCGTCCCTAAGCCTCTTCCCCAGGCTGAACTGAATGATTTAGTGCGGGATTTAGGTCTTTCAAAGAAAGCAGCAGAGCTTTTGGCATCAAGATTACAAGGCAGAAATCTTGTTGATCACTCTGTTAAAGTATCATATTTCAGGAAAGCGTGACCAGCTTTTTGTGACCTTCTTTTCAAAAGACAGACAGTTTGTTTACTGCCATGATATCCCAGGGCTTCTCAAAGAACTGGGTGTACCTTACTATAGTCCTGCTGAATGGAGACTCTTTTTAGACCAGTTCAAAACGCAGTCTAAAGTGTGCTCTTTTACATAATGGCAATGTTTATGGAGCGAGTACCTGTCGGTCACTCAGTTGCATTTGCGGGAAGACTATGATGATATGAGAATGGTCATGGACTTATTAAAGTATCATGAGCACAATTGGATAATTTGTGTAGACTTAAAGATGGTCAACTTTCTTCTTGGACAACAGAAAGGTTTCACCAAGTTTCCATGTTTCCTCTGTATGTGGGACAGCCGAGCCACGAGACAGACATTGGGTCCAGAAGGACTGGCCTATTCGTGACACCCTTGATGCAGGCATGCCAAATATCATACAAGACCCAATTGTAAACAGAGATAAGATCATCTTTCCTCCTCTTCACATCAAATTAGGTTTGATGAAACAATTTGTCAAGGCACTGGAAACCGAAGGTGAATGTTTCCAACACATCATCACAGCTTTACCAGGGTTATCATTTGAGAAGATCAAAGCAGGCGTGTTTGATGGCCCACAGATTCGAACCCTAATTCGTGATGATCAGTTTGTTGCTAAGATGACCGCTTTAGAAAGGGCAGCATGGTTATCCTTTGTGGCAGTCGTTCAGAACTTCCTTGGAAACAATAAGGCGGAGAACTGCAGTGAACTTGTGAACAGAATGCTCCTCGCTTTTCGTGATCTCGGGTGCAACATGAGCATCAAGCTTCATTTTTTGAACAGCCACCTTGATCAGGTCCCTGACAACCTGGGGGCTGTGAGTGACGAACAAGGAGAACGATTCCACCAAGACCTAAAGATCATGGAAGAACGCTACCAAGGGCGCTGGGACAAAAGTATGATGGCTGACTACTGCTGGAGCATTAAACGAAATTGCCCAGATGAAATGTACAAACGCAAAAG
>NC_134806.1:23892493-23909993 GCF_046742065.1 Oratosquilla oratoria
CAGGTGAAGTGTGTTAGAATTCCCGCCTTAGTACCTGACAGATCTCATAATGGATCCACAGGCTTATTCTGTATATGCTAATTCCTTTCTGTACCAAGAGAGAATATTGAGGAAGAGCAATGGGAAGAATACCCCATAATCATTATAGGGGAAGAAACTGGGTATCGACATACATAAAAAATACCAAAAGTAGAGGAGTGTGAAAGAAAATGAGAGGATAAATAATTCCATGAGGATGGGAGACTTAAGGATATAGGGTATTACAAAGAAGTCACATAAGTAGAAGTGAAAATGAAGTGATGGATCAATACGAGTTGGATCTTCAGCAGGTAGAGACAAGGGAAGCTAATATACAAACTGGAAAAAATCCCCATAAGTAGAAAAGGGGAGGAAATATAAAATGAAAGTGGACAAGAGGTCGAGGTAGGAAGGAATGGGAGGAAGAGCCCACAGATGGTAAAGTGGAGTAAATGGTGGGAAGGCATAGAAGATTCTCTAAGCAGAAGAGGGAAGGAAGTAAGGTATAGATAATGGAGAAGTAGGATGAAATTGGAGATGGAAATAGAAATAAGAGATGAGATTTAGCCACTTATTGGAAATTGTGTCGACGATGGGGTGATGGTAAGTTTATGGTGGAAAGTTTTAAAGTCTCCACTTCGTAAATGAAAAGGTAACGATGAGACCCTCGATGAAGATGTGTGTCCATTCTGTTCTATATATATATATATATATATATATATATATATATATATATATATATATATATATATATATTATGAATTGTCTTTAGATACCTCTTTTTCGTTCATCAATATTTTCAAATAGTTTCACATGTTGTCATAGTTTCTTTTCTTTGGTAGGAAAAAGACACCCGGGATGTGGCCTTCAATCCTTTATGTTTATTTGTAAGTTTGGGAAATGAGATAGTGAGCAAAAAATATAGTACTTGTAGGGACGAGAAAAATAAAACAGAAATAGTTTGGGTAATTCAGTGTTAGCTTCACTGCTAATAACACTTCAGTAAGTCACTTCTTCATCTGTAGGCCCCATGCTACTCTCGTAGTGTAATTTTTAGTCCAGTTCCATTAATCAGTTCGAAGGTAAATTAAACGTATTTTTCTTTTCTCTTTTCTTCACTAATCAGTTACACTTGGATATTCAAGCTACACCAAGGGACTCCCACCTGGGATCCTCTTACACCCACCATGCCAAGTCTACTCCGACGTCACAATTTAATTCATCCAATAACTTTGAACGTTACAAATAAGTGCCACCCTTTTAGTGCTTGACTTTACCTCCATGCACCAATAATTTTTCTCCTCCTCCACCCTTTTCTCCAATCAGAAAGACTGTTATACTGTCTCAAGGAATGCTGTTTACGCAAGCAATTTGTCGCAAGCAGAACAAGCTCTGTGTTTAATCTAGTCACATCAGCACCTATGATCACCACTCCAACCAATCTTTACAAATACAAGACGGTAAGCTAGAATATACAATTCGGCAACTTGCCATCGGCAATGTATCATAACAACCGAATATAAATTTTACATATCGTTTCACCTACCCCTCGATCTACCTAAATGTCTACCTCTATCTACCGGCCTCTTACACACAGTGACAAAATACTATATATATATATATATATATATATATATATATATATATATATATATATATATATATTTATTTATAATTATCACTAATCCTTCTTCCAACCTAAATCAGACTTCTCTTCTCTGCTGCTCCATAATCTCTTTCAAGTTTACTGCATCTTGCTGTTGGCCAGATAACCAACCTTCCCCAACACACAACAATTCTCTGAACTTTTCCTCGTTTGCCTTGCATTATGGTATTCAGAAAAATAAATCTGTTATATATCAAATGGTTATATTCTTTCAGGAGATCACTTTCTATTTTTTAAGCCAAATCGGTGGATTTTTCATGTTCAAAGTTCCGTTCTACATCATGAAACTTCAAATCATGGTGGGATGTAAGGTTCTCAGTAAATTTGATTCGAATACATATACAATTACTTCAATGATTAAATTAATACTTGGATTTTGGACTCAGATTCATCATGATCTGCTTCCCTCACAAAATAACATAAACGACCAGGAGCAGGAAAAATATCTAAAGCAGCCACCTGTAATGTAAAACAAACTGTTCCAATGATATTACATTTTTGTATCTTTCTTACAGTCGCAAAAAAAGTAGTATCACAATTCTGTCTCATTGGTTTCTTAACAAAGTTAAAACAATTAGCCACATGTTCTAACAGTGCTGACTTCCCTATTGGTAGATATTTTCACTGAAAGGCGGCAAAAACTACTAATGTAGGAAAATCGGTACACGATACGACCACATCTCTGCAATGATGCGTATATGAATACATAAATGCATGGATATATTTATATACGTGTACACGTATGTATGTATGTATGCATGTATTCATATATGTATACATGTGTGTATGTATGTATGTATGTATGTATGTATGTATGTATGTATGTATGTATGTATGTATGTATGTATGTATGTATGTATGTATGTATGTATGTATGTATGCATGTATGTATGTATGTATGCATGTATGTATGTATGTATGTATGCATGTATGTATGTATGTATATACTGTATGTATGTATGTATGAATATATGTCTGTCTGTGTGTCTGTATGTATGTATGTATGTATGTATGTATGTACTGTATGTATGTATGTATGTATGTATGTATGTATGTATGTATGTATGTATGTATGTATGTATGTATGTATGTATGTATGAATGTATGTATATATGTATGTATATATGTATGTATGTATGTATGTATGTATGTATGTATGTATGTATGTATGTATGTATGTATGTATGTATGTATGTATGTACGTTCGTATGTATGTATGTATACATGTGTGTATATATGTATGTATAAATGAATATTTGTATGTATGTGTCAAGCACGTGCTATCAGTAATTACCCATGGTAGACAGTTAGTGACCTTTTAGGTAGTAAACTATCATCAAAAGATTTGCCAGTATATAAAAGGATGGAAATATAAAAAAGAAATTCTACTTACTAATTCTATTAGTTTATCTGTACATGAAATCCATTCTTCTCTCTTTCTTTGTACCAAAAATATCTGTCACTTTTTCATAGAAACTGAAAGTAGGGTCCTGCTTCATTTTGTTAATTCTTTCTTTTTCAATGGATATCAAAGCAAGTGAAGAAAGTCTTTGATTTGTCATTCTGTTCGTAGTGTAGCTCTTAATTCTTTTCAAAGCAGAAAACAATCTCTGCACAGAAACAGTCGTAGAAGGAATTGTCAAAATTAACTGCAGCAACTTTACAGCTTCAGGGAACGTTGGGTCAGTTCATTTGCAAATATAAAATCAAGCAAAGTTTTAACCGATTTATCTCGAAACACTTGTGCATTGTAAATTCCAGCTAAATCAGCTTTCCGTCTTATGATGTCGAAAAAGTTTCCATATTTCTTTTCTAAACTTTCAAATGCATCCTTATCAATTTGGCAAGCAAGATTTTGAAATCTATTTCCATGAACTACTGAAATGAACTTTAAGTTTTTGAAATCAGCAAATCCTTTCATGTTCTTCAGTATGTTATCCAAAATTACGCCAAATTATTTCATTCTTTCTTCTTTAATTGAACCTTTTGTACGCAATTTTGATTCAGCAAAATTATTTTCTTTGCAACATTCTTTAAACTTTTCGTACAAATCCTCGAAATTTTTGTGCAGATCCTCAAGAAATTTTATTGTTCCAGTAATCCTCTCAATGCAGTAATTGTCTCAATGCAGTATGATAGATATTATCATTTTGGTTTGTAAGACACTGAAAAGTGTATATGTTTTGATGAAAATTTCACTATAAACCATCAGAAAAAAGTATGTTGAATCTTTTGTTAGCCACCCACTACTTCTCACTAAAGTATCTGGACCCCATAATATAGGATTATTGTCCATACTGTTGAAGAGCTTGCAAAGGTCACCATGATATTGTAAAATATTCTGAATTAGTTTTGAATTCGAACTCCATCTCGTTGGTGCTGCCTTTTGGAATGCGTTTTCTCACTATCTCATCAAGAAACTGCGTTCGTTTTGCAAAGTGATGGAAAAATGAGGCAAGTGCCTCACAGGTCTGAAAAACACTTGTGCATTCAGGTATGAATTTTGCTGACTGAGATAGAACAATATTTAACTTATGAGTATAGTAATGAGTAAATAAAGCTGCTGGTGCCTTTTCTCTTACTTTAATTTCAACGCCATTTAAATGGGATACCATCACCATTGCCCCATCATACGTCTGTGCAACAAGTTTCTCAACATAGTTGTATATATCTAAATGATCAAAAATACACTCTAACACCTCCAATGGTTCTGTCCTTAAGAATGTCAAATCCTATAAAGACTTCTTTGATAGCAGAGTCTAACATGTACCTCATTTCTTTAGAACACTGAGCTGTACATGAAATATCGGCTGTTTCATTCCCTTCTATGGCAATGAATGAGGCTTCTGTAATTTCTTCTAATATCACTTTCTATAACTGTGCCTACTGCTTCAATCAAGTCATTTTGTATCTTTTTAGAAAGACTAGAACGAAAAAATGATGAATTCTGTAAATGTTGTGCCAAATTTTTATCAAGTTCTGCAGCATAATTCAGTAACTCAACATAGTTTTTACGATTTAACGATGATTTCTGTTCATTATCTCCGCGAAAAACAAGTTCTTGTTTAATAAAAAAAGCAAGTAGCACAAATAATTTTTGTTTTGATATATCTCTGTTCTCTTTAACCTTTTTATTGTGTATTTCAATGCTGACAGACTTCTGTTTATCTAAGAGCAAGTCCACTCATGTAAATCCAAATGTTTTCAATGGTATTTGGCTTTCATGATGTATTGCTGATCGTTCGTGTTTACTTAAAACATTGGGCAAATAATTTATCGCAGTATCTTTCTTTTACCCACACACTTTCACTAGATACAGAAAATAGCAAATATTGAAAACAAAAGAGCCTTTTTGTTGTAGTACAGCTGCACAACCATGCTTGCTGTACCAAGCATTTTCAAAAGTTTTAATAATCTTTGTCCCTTTCTGTTGTTTTAATTCCTTAAGTTCTGGTTTTGGTCTAACATTTTATATAATTTGTCTCTTTTCTTCATAAGCTAGTTTTGAAAATGTCTTAAAATATTCACTATCCATTGCTGGAAAAGGAAAAAGAATAAATAGAAATGACCTAAAACTAAAGAAAAAACAAAAGAAAATAAACTAAACACAGGCGCGCAACCTCAATCAAAAGATGCAGAGTTCTGTTTTTTGTCTACCATTTTTTATAGTTTCTCATTTCTTTAATAGCTACTTTTGAAAATTAATTCAGATATTCACTATCCATTGCTGGAGAGTGAAAAAATGTAAATAAGTGGAAATGAGCTATAGCTGAAGAAAAACACACAGGAAAATAAGTGAAATACAGGCGCGTATCCTCACTCAACGGAAGATGCCAAGCGACAGAGTTGAAGGCAGATTTATTTTTTACTTTATAGCACGTAAAGAAAACGGTGTTGAAGGGATGTATGTAGCACGTGGACTACACCACTACTATGCGCAGCTTACATACTGATATTGAAAGGCAGAGACAAATCATGCCAACCTGATCTGCAAATATATATATATATATAATATATATATATATATATATATATATATATATATATATATATATATATTGCATTTTATGCACAATAATCGGAGTATTTTTTCACAGAAGAAAAATATAGCTACTGATATATTTTATTCAAGGTAGGCACTGCCTACCTTGCCTTCCAAGATGGTATGTATGTATTTATGTATGTATGTATGTATGTATGTATGTATGTATGTATGTATGTATGTATGTATGTATGTATGTATGTATGTATGTATGTATGTATGTATGTATGTATGTATGTATGCATGTATGCATGTATGTATGTATGTATTTACGTATTTACGTATGTATGTATGTATGTATGTATGTATGTATGTATGTATGTATGTATGTATGTATGTATGTATGTATGTATGTATGTATGTATGTATTTACGTATGCATGTATGTATGTATGTATGTATGTATGTATGTATGTATGTATGTATGTATGTATGTATGTATGTATGTATGTATGTATGTATGTATGTATGTATGTATGTATGTATGTATGTATGTATGTATGTATGTATGTATGTATGTATCTCTGTAGGACTATGTATGTACGTGCAAAAGTACAAACAGTCATTTCAGACATATCGAAAATAATTATATCCTGTGGAAGGATTCAACAGAATAGTTCGAGTGCAAGTCCACGATGTAATTGACTCCACCCATTGATGGCTCTGCAAAAGCCAGTTTCCGATACAGGACCTGGTTCCTATCCGAGCGCTGCACGTATGAGCTAAGCATGTGCATCCTCTGTTTCAATGATTCCGAGTTTTGTTGTGTTACAAATATTTATAGATTGTGGAGCCGGTAGCGGATGAGCGCGTTCCATCATGGACAAGTAATAACCAATACCTGTTCCAATACCTGCATGTTAAAAATCTATTGTGAATACACACACATTCGTGCGCGCGCACACACACACACACACACACACACACACACACACACACACACACACACACACACACACACACACACACACACACACACACACACACACACACACACACACCACACACACACACACACACCACACACACACACACACACACACACACACACACACACACACACACACACACACACACACACACACACACACACACACACACACACACACACACACACACCACACCACTCACACACATACACACACACACACATACACACACACACACACACACACACACACACACACACACACACACACACACAAACACACACACACACACACACACAACACACACACACACACACACACACACACACACACACAACACACACACACACACACACACACACACACACACACACACACACACACACACACACACACACACACACACACACACACACACACACACACACACACACACACACACACACACACACACACACACACACACACACACACACACGCGCGCGCGCGCGCATGCTTAACTTCCCTTCTCTTTACTTTGTACCTCTCATACGATTCCCTTGTCTTAATTTGTAGCCAACCTATGAATGCCTGCTTCTTCTCTTCTACAACCTTCTTTGTTTTCTCATCCCACCCTTCCTTCTATTTCCTCCCGCCCTCCTTGTTCCACACACCATCTTTGCACACCTTATGACTCCCTCCTTGAACCATCCCCTCCTCCACTCCTAGTTCTACTATATCCTTCACTCCCTCCCACTTCTCTTTAAGCTTCTTCTTATACTCATTCTCCTTTTCTTTCTCGTTTAAGGAGTTCACTCTAAGTACCTTCCTACCTTTTGCCCTTTTACTCTTTCTTCAACTATTCTCCACTCTCAATTTACCTTACTTTTCTTACTTTACTTTATCCGTTCTCTTGTACCATCTTAGGCGTCGATGGGAGAAAGAGTTTTCTGTCTCTGGCAAGATGGACGGCTTGGATGGGTGAGATGTTGTGGGTCTTCAGAGTGTCTTTCACACCCTCAACCCAGGCTTTCCTTGGTCCTCCTCTTGCCTTGTAACCTGATATTTTCTTATTGTATGCTTTGCTGTCAAGTTGGTGAGGTGCCATGCGTATCAGATGTCCAAACCACCTGATTCTTTGTCTCTGAATATAATGGAGAACAGGTGTTGTTCCCATCATTTCTCTGATCATGTCCCGTCTGGTCTTGTTGACGGCTCTCCTCAGACATCGTATCTCACAGGTGGTTTTTTGCGTTCTAGACTTTTGGTCAGGGTCCATGTCTGGCACTGATATGTCAAGGTGGGGGATGAAGATGGAGTTAATGAGTTTGGCTTTGGTTTCAATAGGGATGTTGGGATGTTTGAGGAGTGGGGCAAGGTGGTAGCTGACGCTGTTGGCCTTCTGTACTCTCGTCTCAATCTCTCTGTTAAGACGTCCGTCTTCAGTGAAAATACTGCCGAGGTACTTAAACTCACTGACTTGTTTCAGCGGAATTCCGTCAATGCTGATTTTGAGGTTGCTAGATGTTCTCCTAACCTTCATCGTCTAGGTTTTACCGATGCTAATCTTCATATCGAGCTTCTTGCACTGTATGTTCAGTCTGTCTGTGTGCTCTTGCAGTTGATCTTCTTTCTCATGTACCAGGCTCTGATCGTCTACGAACAGCATCTCATTCAGGTCTTTTGGGTTGGGGTTTGCCTCTTTCGTGATTTTGTCCATGTAGATTTACCTTCCACCAGAAAATGATCTAATATTCCCCCACTCTCTCCCCTTAGAACACGTACATCCTTAACTCTTCCTACCATACTCCTGGTCACCACTATATGGTCCATTAACGCTCTATCTGCCACCCCTCCATCCACGATCCCTTAACTTCCCTTCTCTTTACTTTGTACCTCACATACAATTCCCTCGTCCTAATTTGTAGCCAATCTATGAATGCCTGCTTCTTCTTAACTTCCCTTCTCTTTTCTTTGTACCTCTCATACAATTCCCTCGTCCTAATTTGTAGCCAATCTATGAATGTCTGCTTCTTCTCTTCTACACCTTTCTTTGCTTCCTCATCCCACTACTCACTACCCTTCCTTCTATTTCCTCCCGCCCTCATTGTTCCACATACCATCTTTGCACACCTTATGACTCCCTCCTTGAACCATCCCCATTCCTCCTCCACTTCTAGTTCTACTTTATCCTTTACGCCCTCCCACTCCTCTTTCAGCTTCTTCTTATAATCATTCTCATTTTTCCCTCATTTAAGCAGTTCACTCTAAGTACCTCCCTACCTTCTGCCCTTTTCCTCTTTTTCCACCTATTCTCCACTCTCAATTTCCCTTCCACCAGAAAATGATCTGATATACCCCCACTCTCTCCCCTTAGAACATGTACATCCTTAACTCTTCCTACCATACTCCTGGTCACCACTATATAGTTCACTAACGCTCTATCTGCCACCCTTCCATCCACCACCCTCTCCCATGTGTACTTATGCTTGACTTTCTTCTTAAACACTGTATTTGCTATCATCAACTCTCTTTCAAGACACATCTCCACCATCAATTCTCCACAACGATTTTTACCTGGAACTTCATACTTCCCAATCACTCCGTCTATTGGTTTACTTCCTACCCTAGCATTAAGGTCTCCCAATACAACTACATCGACATTTCTCCCTAATCCCTCTATGCACTCATTTATATATATACCAAAAAAGTCTCCCTTTCCTCTACGCTCTTCTCACTAACAGGCCCATACGCACTTACAAAAACCCACATCTCACTTCCCAGCTTCACCTTCATCCACATCCCACAACCACTCCCACCCATTCCCTACATATTCCACTCCTCTCCACCATCCTCCCTCCCATCCCATCTCGGCACCTCCTTGATGACGGACCATCCCTGCATCCTCTTCACTGCCCTGGGTCAGAGGCAGTCGCAAGACACACCACATTCACAGCAAGGCCGCTTCATAAATTCGGCGCCCCCCCCTCTTCATCTTCATCCCCTCATGCAGAAAAGGAGAAGACGGGGAGAAATCTCTTCGGGCTACGTCATATTTTTTCTCATTTTTTTCTCACCTCCCATCCCCCACCCACTCCCCCTCATACATCACAGCATCATCCATCCAAAACCATTCTCCATTCACACCTATTTTCTGTCCTCTTCCGTCCTTCCTCATCAGACATTCCTCTCTTTTGTAATGCCCCTATCACCCCATCCATCCATCTCATCACAGGACACCCCCTCATATTCACTCCCTCCACCTCTGCCTTCCACACCTCTTTTAATCTTTCTTCACTCATTCTTTCCATGTGTCCAAACCATCGTAATACTCTTTCATCAACCCTATCTCCCAGCTCCCTTTCCACCCCTGTTCTCCTCCACACCTCCTCATTTCTCACTCTATCTACCCTAGTAACACTATCAACCTCGATGAAACCTCCTTCCACTCCATTACACGCTTACTTATCTCTTCACTTACTAGTATAGCCACCTCTTCTCTCCCTCGTTCCTTCTTCACTCCTGAGTCCCAGCTACACTCCCAAACTCACACTCGCCCTTCCCTTTCATTTTAACTTCACTCAAAGCCAGCACATCCATCTTTCTTCTCGCAAACACACTGCCTATCTCTTCCCTTTTACTCTCATCTGTACCACATCCACGCACATTAAAAGACCCAAACCATAGGGTACTAGTTAGAAAACTCCCAGACCCTTATATGCCATTACTTTTTTTAGGAATGTCCCCTTGGGGCTACAGGTAGCAGGACTCCTAATCATATATATATATATATATATATACTTACATATATATGTATATACTTATACATATATGTATACATATACATATTAATATACATATATATGTACATATACATATATATATGTATGCATACATATATACCTACATATTTATATATATATATATATATATGCAAAATAGACCACTTGGAAAAAGAAACTAACGAAGCAGAGCGCTTTCATATATTACATCTTCAGATGTAATATACGAAAGCGCTCTGCTTTGTTAGTTTCTTTTTCCAAGTGGTCTACTTTGCATAACTGAACACACTAACCCATGTTCTTATTAGCATATACATCTATATCTATATATATATATATATATATATATATATATGTGTGTGTGTGTGTGTGTGTATTCACTTGGTCTTTTGGATCACGTGTTCGACTCGTGATCGACAGCTATGTCTCTCCTGGTTGAGAGCTCAGAGCTCGTAGGTGTGTGTGTGTGTGTGTGTGTGTGTGTGTGTGTGTGTGTGTGTGTGTGTGTGTGTGTGTGTGTGTGTGTGTGTGTGTGTGTGTGTGTGTGTGTGTGTGTGTGTGTGTGTGTGTGTGTGTGTGTGTGTGTGTGTGTGTGTGTGTGTGTGTGTGTGTGTCTGTGTGTGTGTGTGTATGTATGTATGTGTATATATATATATATATATGTATACAGATATATATATATATATACATATATATATATATATATATATATGTATGTATGTATGTATGTATGTATGTATGTATATGAATTGAGGTAGGGGTAGGACTTCGCCAGGGATGTGTTATGTTGACTTGGCTACTCAATTTATACATGGAAGAGGTGCTGCGAGAGGCAAACGCAAGGATAATAGGCCGGAGATTGGAGATGGAAAAATCAAAATGAAGAAAAATGAGAGATAAGCCATTTGTTGCTTGGTGATGACACTACGTTTGTGGCAGGATCAGAGAAGGAATTAAGGAAGTTAGTGACAGAGTTTGGGAAGGTGTGCGAAAGAAGGAATTTGAAGATAAATGTGGGTAAAAGTAAGGTGATGAGATGTACAATGAAAAAATGTGGCACCAAATTGTAAGTCAGTATTAAGGGAGAGAGACTGGGGGAAGTGGATAGCTTTAGATACTTCGGGTGCAAATGTGGCTTGAAAAGGAGTGGAGGTGGAGGAAAAATGTAGTGAGAGAAGCAAGCCTTTGTGGATTAAAAAGTATAATGATAAATAGATATTTGGGAATGGTTGCTAAGAGGAGGTTATATGAAGGAGTAATTGTGCCGACAGCACTGTAAGGGGCAGAAACATAGAACATAAGAAAGGAAGACTTTGAATGTGTTTGAGATGAAAAGCCTGAGAAGTATGGTGGGAGTTACTAGGCTAGATAGAGTGAGAAACGAGGAGGTGAAGAAGAAAGAGGAATTTTGAGTAATGATCGCGATATGGTGACTGGGAGCTTCTGCTACTAAGTTCATTTTACCCTGAATAGAATAAAAGGTGGGCATGAACTCTTGTATTATGAGGAAGTAGCGAGTAAGTCTTCATGATAGAGTCTTTCCTTTGAAGAGGTGTAAGAATGATTGATGGTCACTGTAGATGTGTATGTCGTAACCAAGGACAATCTCTTTGAAGTTTTTGAAAATGTATATTACAGCTAATGCTTCTATGTCTGTGACTAAGTAATTTTGTTTGTATTTGTTGAGTGTGCGGTCAGCATAGGTAATTGGCCTGAATTTTGTGTCGCGAAAAAAAAATAACAATAAACATCTAAGGCCAATTCGTTTGATTGGTGGAAGGACGCTTCCCTTGGTGTTCCACGAGTCTTGCTGTTTTCAGGAATGTAGACGAGTCTTTGTTCGTAGACTCGCGCGTTGGTTGCTGCTGGCGAGGTTTGAGTCTCGTTGGCTCATACGAGTGGCTGACGATGACTTGCCGCGTACGTATGATCCTAGGATGCAGAGCGTAGAATTAGGATATGAACCCGTGTAGGATGAGGAAATGACGGAGGGTGATGTATGCTGTGTACACTCGTGTAGATACCTTTTCGGCCAAGCCTCTCTCTCCTGCGAAGAGCGTTGCCCCGTTATAATAATAATGATACTACTACAACTACTACTACTACTACTACTACTACTACTACTACTACTACTACTACTACTACTACTACTACTACTACTACTACTACTACTACTACTACTACTACGACCTCCATCCTATTGGAACTGTGTGGTGGAAGCAGCAGGGTCTGTCTTCCACAGACACAGTTCATTGGCCCCTCTCCCGCCAATGACTGTGGTCGACGACCCTTTTATTTGTCTATTTATTTATTTATTTATTTTTAATAATGCCTAGTACAAAAGTTCATTTATCCTACTGTCAACCACCGTCTGCTCAAAATCCAGGTTTTGTATATGTGTTGATTTGGGCGGTGGGGACCTGGTACCTCTCAGGCACAAGAGGGCTGATCTTAGGAGTGAGAATGATAGTCTACATCTCATCCATGAAACAATGCTGCTTTTTGGTTGTTGTTTCTTTTCAGCCATTACCTCAGCCAGCCGAGCGTAGAATGCCTTTGCTCTAGGACCCATCCCACCTGAAGTCGTAAAGGTTATAGGAGTGAATGAGCCCTGGTCTACATTCTGTATGCGCTCCTCGTACATCCTGATCTTCTCATGCTCGTTCCGAGAGTGGGATGCCTCAATAGTTAGGTTGCTGTAACAGGGGGCCATTGGATCAAATATTCGCATGTCAAAGAAAGCCAATTGTCCCCGTGTCCAGAAACCTCTTGCGCTGACATCCACTCTTGCTTCATCTGATGTGTTGGACGTGCGGTATCTGAAGTTCTCCCCTCCTAGTGGGAGTAATGTTGGTTCGATAGTCACATCCTTGCACACCTCCTGAAGCATTTGGGCAGTGAGATCTCTTACCTCATCGTGTCGCATGCAAATGAATCCACCTTGCTTGCATATCATTGCATGGTCTGTAGTAAATTGTACACCACAGGAGCATCTGTTAGGCAGCCCTCCTAATGGCCATCCATACCTCAGGGCAATGGCATCCGTGAATTCTCTTTTGTTTAGGGTGAATCCCTTTGCCCTGATTGGTAGTGCTGTCAGCCAATTGGACGCCCCAACTTCCTGCGTCATTGTTATCTTTCTTTTTATATAATTCGATAGCCGAGCTAGAAGTGCTTGAAGTTCCTCCTTCTGCCTCTCCTCCCTTCCCTTTGAAATGTTTCTTCTAATTTCCCTAAACTCCTCCATGATAGTCTCCTTCCGTTGATCTTGTGACACGATGTTGTTTGTCAATGAGGACGTGAGTTTCATGGAGTTTCGGTGTTCTGTGTCGGCAAGGTTTAGCGGGTTGGAGATACCTAGCCCTCCCAATCTAGGTGGAAGTTCCATAAGTTTTCTTTCCTCTTCGTTTATTGTCCGTCCGTTGGTGATGGCCGGTATTAGCTCGTTTCTGATGGTTTCTTCAAGGGGTCTTAGTAGGTCGGTGATGTTCGGTACCGTCCTTAATATGTAGTTCCACTTATGTTTCACACCATATATGAATGCGGCATATGCCGCCTGCGGTTCGGTCTTTGCAAAGTTGGCTAGAATCCTAACTTCCGCCACCCATTCGTTAACTTTCTTTTCAACATATTGCTTTTCAAAGAATTATGAGCCGATCACTGCACCGAGATGTCTTTCCCCCTCCTTTGTTACCTTCACTTCACTATTCTCAAAGAGGATTCTGGCATTGTTAAAGTACTCTGGCTTCACTATGAGGACAGATTTCTTTGCATTCAGAATGTAACCTAAGCCCGGGCCGTGTGCCATCACCAGATCCCACCACTTTTTTAGGTCAGCTACTACTACTACTACTACTACTACTACTACTACTACTACTACTACTACTACTAATACTACAACTACTATTACTACTACTATTACTGCTGTTACTACTACTACTACTATTTTTTTTTTCAATAATACGACCTCCATCCTATTGGAACTGTGTGGTGGAAGCAGCAGGGTCTGTCTTCCACAGACACAGTTCATTGGCCCCTCTCCCGCCAATGACTGTGGTCGACGACCCTTTCATTTATTTATTTATTTATTTATTTTTAATAATGCCTAGTACAAAAGTTCATTTATCCTACTGTCAACCACCGTCTGCTCAAAATCCAGGTTTTGTATATGTGTTGATTTGGGTGGTGGGGACCTGGTACCTCTCAGGCACAAGAGGGCTGATCTTAGGAGTGAGAATGATAGTCTACATCTCATCCATGAAACAATGCTGCTTTTTGGTTGTTTCTTTTCAGCCATTACCTCAGCCAGCCGAGCGTAGAATGCCTTTGCTCTAGGACCCATCCCACCTGAAGTCGTAAAGGTTATAGGAGTGAATGAGCCCTGGTCTACATTCTGTATGCGCTCCTCGTACATCTGATCTTCTCATGCTCGTTCCGAGAGTGGGATGCCTCAATAGTTAGGTTGCTGTAACAGGGGGCCATTGGATCAAATATTCGCATGTCAAAGAAAGCCAATTGTCCCCGTGTCCAGAAACCTCTTGCGCTGACATCCACTCTTGCTTCATCTGATGTGTTGGACGTGCGGTATCTGAAGTTCTCCCCTCCTAGTGGGAGTAATGTTGGTTCGATAGTCACATCCTTGCACACCTCCTGAAGCATTTGGGCAGTGAGATCTCTTACCTCATCGTGTCGCATGCAAATGAATCCACCTTGCTTGCATATCATTGCATGGTCTGTAGTAAATTGTACACCACAGGAGCATCTGTTAGGCAGCCCTCCTAATGGTCATCCATACCTCAGGGCAATGGCATCCGTGAATTCTCTTTTGTTTAGGGTGAATCCCTTTGCCCTGATTGGTAGTGCTGTCAGCCAATTAGACGCCCCAACTTCCTGCGCCATTGTTATCTTTCTTTTTATATAATTCGATAGCCGAGCTAGAAGTGCTTGAAGTTCCTCCTTCTGCCTCTCCTCCCTTCCCTTTGAAATGTTTCTTCTAATTTCCCTAACCTCCTCCATGATAGTCTCCTTCCGTTGATCTTGTGACACGATGTTGTTTGTCAATGAGGACGTGAGTTTCATGGAGTTTCGGTGTTCTGTGTCGGCAAGGTTTAGCGGGTTGGAGATACCCAGCCCTCCCAATCTAGGTGGAAGTTCCATAAGTTTTCTTTCCTCTTCGTTTATTGTCCGTCCGTTGGTGATGGCCGGTATTAGCTCGTTTCTGATGGTTTCTTCAAGGGGTCTTAGTAGGTCGGTGATGTTCGGTACCGTCCTTAATATGTAGTTCCACTTATGTTTCACACCATATATGAATGCGGCATATGCCGCCTGCGGTTCGGTCTTTGCAAAGTTGGCTAGAATCCTAACTTCCGCCACCCATTCGTTAACTTTCTTTTCAACATACTGCTTTTTAAAGGATTCTGAGCCGATCACTGCACCGAGATGTCTTTCCCCCTCCTTTGTTACCTTCACTTCACTGTTCTCAAAGAGGATTCTGGCATTGTTAAAGTACTCTGGCTTCACTATGATGACAGATTTCTTTGCATTCGGAATGTAACCTAAGCCCGGACCGTGTGCCAACACCAGATCCCACCACTTTTTTAGGTCAGCTACTTTTCCTGCGCCCGTGAGATCATCTGCGTATGCTACCTGTTTGACCCCGGTGTCCTCATATTGTATCTTCTGCTGCAGGTGCATAAGACCGAGCGCATACATTGCCATGGCCACCGGGTCTCCCTGAGTGGTGCCTTCCGCTGATTTGATGATTTCCACTTTCGATTCTTTCTTCTCCGCCCTGCTGGTGACAAATAGGTTTGCAGGTTCTCTGTATGTGTTCTCCACATACTTGGCCAATACTGGGCATTTAATTTTGATGTTGTGTATGGTAGCCTCTCTATTTAAGTTGTTGAATGCGTTTGATGCATCAACTAATAGGACTGCTTCGCAGTCTGGTTCCTCGAATATTTTTCTCATGGCGTGGACTGCAGCCTCGGAACCCGCCTGTTGCCCTGCGCACACCTGCAGGTTGCCAGCCGCTTCTCGCACCTCATCCTTCGCGACTTCCATAATTGCTTTTCCTATTATTCTTCTTAGCACCTCGCCTATACCAATCGGGCGACAGCCAGGTTTCTTATCTAGCGGGATAAGTCTACACGCTGTGTATGCCTCCAGGTGCTGACAGTCTTCAGACGCCAGTTTCTTCGCCAAACCAGCGATGGCCTCCTGCAGTCCCACCGCTGCCGTTCCAAATAGGCTGGTGCTAAGGAGACATTTCCATCCAGACGAATCTAATCCCGATGGTCCCGCCGCTCCTTGGGTGTGTAGAGCAAGGTTCCAGATCCTTTCTCTTGTGATGCTGTCAAAAACTACCTTGTGGGGTGGGAGGTAGTCACCATTGAATTTAGAGTCCAGGTTCGCTGGTCTTGCTATTGGATGTTTTTCTTTCAGGATCTTTATCGTTTCCTCGTTTAGGGGTAGAACTCCAGGATCTTCATTCTCCCCTGCGAGCGTTCTCATGGCAGCCGCAACCTTTCCCTGCCTCATCTTGTCAGCAAAATTCCTGGCTTTGTCTTCTGGACTTTTCTTTCTGTTGATGCCCTTGTTGAGTCTATCTTGGATAGCCTCCGCTTCCATCAACAGTTGCTCTACTTCTCCCTTTTCCCACTTTTCCATCATCCGTTGCAATGCCTGAACATTCTCTGAGTGCTTAGATTTCCTGTGGGTCCTCTGGCATGTAAGGTGTGGGAGGATAGCTAGCGTTTTGAATACCATCGGGGCGTAGGGAGATGAATTTATATATGCTCTTAATAGATCGGTCATCTCCTCTATTAGGCGTTTGGATGCATTGCATTTAGGTGGGGTGAAGAGGTTTCCTGGAGAAAAGGCAATTATCCTGTTGTAGGTGTCGTCCAGCCACTCTTTAGCCCTGGACTGCTGCCATGTCTGCCAGAATCTGCCCTCCTCTCTCTCACCCTGCCGCTCTAAATGAGGTGGGTTTGCGTCCTCCGGCCTTAAGTTCGTGGAATCTCTTCCCTCTTGTAATTCTCTCTCACTCCTAAGATCACTATCCATGTCCATCTCCATCGCAT
>NC_134806.1:23919993-23922493 GCF_046742065.1 Oratosquilla oratoria
TATATTCTATTGAAGTCGACAGCAGTTACAGCATTATTTAGTTTGCAGTTCACTTTTTCAATTATTCTAACGATGTTCCGATCTTCGTAGGCGAGGGTACTAAGTAAGTTTCTAAAATCCATAATAACTCGAGACGTCTTTCGGCCTTCACTCGGCCATCTTCAGGAGTGTAAGTATAGTTGTATTAGGTTGAAATGGTGATTATATTTGGCTTATGTTGGCACTGGGGGAGGTGACCTTTGTACGGAAGGTGGCCCTCCGTAGGGTGCTGTCTCTCTAAGTCCTTGTGGCGCTCCGTGTGTTGCTTGTGAGCTTCTAGCTGAAGGAAGAGTGGAAACGGGCATTTGTTGGATGTTGATGGCAGGTTTTAAGTTGTGAATATACACAACTTCCGTCATTCGTAATCTCCTGGTGTCATGTTCACTGTGTAGGATTACTGTATTTTCTTCCATATTTTTTCTGATCAGTGTTTGTCCATATGTCCTGTTGTTATGGCGGTGTATCGCTCCATCCTGTAAGTGCGCTGTGATTCTTTTGGACAGTGTGGTGCTAGTGAAACCTATATACCTGCTAGGTAGGCGAGTGCAGTCACCAATATTGCAACTATATTGATATACTAGGTTCACTTTTTGAAGTGTATTTGTTGGTGGGAGACAGCTGTTCTTCATTACTAGGTTAGAAGTTCGTTTGGATTTGGAATAAATTGTGAGTTTGATGTGTGTGTCGGGATCGGTGGGTTGAACATTATGCAGTATGATATTCCGCATGACTTTCTCGTCTTGTTTATAAGCAGAAGACATAACGTTTTTATAATACAAATTGATGGTCATGTGGTTGTCCACGTGAGTCTCTTGGGCCATGAAAATGTCCAGTCTTCTTCTTATGACTTCGTCTATCTCTTCTTTCTTGTAGCCGTTGTTGGAAAGGAGTTGAGAGATTCTTTTCAATTCAGCGTTGGTAGTAGTCCACGTAGAGCAGTGTGTGAACGCACCCTTGACAAAAGAATTGATCATACTGCGTCGATATCTCTCAGGACATTTGTTGGCACCATTTAAACAAAATCATGCACCCAAGCTGACGCCAAACGTCATGCTTCGCATTCCTTTGGATCTCGCCAGCAAGGCCGAAAGGGGGATCCTGACTATTGGATCACCCAGGATATCCATATTCAGGCCCAGGCTGACTGAAGAGGGATACTCCAGCCCCACTGTAAAGTGTGGACACAAACCGGAAGTTGTCAGTTTACGGGTTATAAGGCCTTCCAAATTGGCGTACAGGAAGGATGCCACGGGATAACTTTAACGGTGGGATGGACCATTGAAATCTTATCGTCCGACCACCACCCGCCTCAAGCTGGGCAGCCCCCTGCATATATCGGTGTCGGTCCGCCAATGTCTGCCGCTCCAGAGGGTGCCTGGAGCTTAGTGTTCGTCAAAACATGAAAATCGGACGGAAACCTAGTACCCAACAGTCATAGTATTGTTAAAAAGAAACCGTCTATCTTCCGTCTGGCAAGCTGGAATGTCAGGACAATGTGTCCTGGTCTCACCGACGATCTTCAACAGGTTGCTGACTCCAGGAAAACAGCTATCATCAACCGCAAACTGGAGAGGCTCAACATTGACATTGCTGCTTTACAAAAGACCAGACTTCTATCAAACGGCAGCCTCAGAGAACAGGATTACACATTCTTCTGGCAGGGAAAGGAACCAGAGGAACTATACATACATGGTGTAGGATTCGCAGTGAAAAACTCTCTACTGTCTTCGGTGAAACCGCCATCAAAAGGAACACCTCAAATACTCTCTCTTCGACTCTCAACTTCTTCTGACCCAGTCAACATCTTGAGCATCTACGCTCCCATACTCAGCCCTACGGCTGAGACAAAGGATGAGTTTTATGAGGAGCTTGAGGCTACCATCAGAGAGATCCCAGCTACACAACAATTATACCTGTTTGGGGATTTCAACGTTCGAGTGAGAGCTGACCAAGAATCCTGGCCCCGCGACATTGGCCACTTTGGCGTCGGCAAGCTCAACGAGAATGGTTAGAGGCTTCTAGAGATGTGTTCCTACCATGACCTCTGTGTAATCAACACATTCTTTGTCACCAAGCCTCAAGACAGAGTATCCTGGCGTCACCCTAGATCACGTCACTGGCACCAGCTGGACCTCGTTATCACCTGAAGACCCTCGCTGAACTGCGTCCTCACAACCCCCAGCTACCACAGCGCTGACTGTGACACCGACCATTCGTTGGTTGGTAACAAGGTGCGTCTTCAGCCTAAACGGATCCATCGCTCCAATCAGAAGGGTCGTCCACGTATCAACACAGCCAGAACAAAAATGCTAGACCTGTGTAAGCGCTTTGCCGATTCTACAGAAGAGGCTCTTCGGGACTACCCCACAAACAGCGCTGAAGAGAGGTAGAATCACATTCGTGGCACCATTTACAACTCCACCATGGACACCTTCGGCAAGAGAGAGAGGCAGAATCCAGA
>NC_134806.1:23932493-23937493 GCF_046742065.1 Oratosquilla oratoria
CTGCCCTTTTGAGTTACGTCCTCGTACCTAGGGTTAAGGTCGTGACACTGGGGTTGGCATACATATTTGTGAAAAATTAAGATATGATAATTTGTAAGTTGCTAGTGGGTGATATTGATCTGTTTGAATGAGTAAAAAGGGAGGGATTTTTATGTATATTATCATATCTTGTATGTGTTCAATAAAGCTAAAAAAAATTTTTACACTTGTATATTCTCTTTTCAATGAGAATTAATTTTCACTTTCCACTTTTGTTCTTTCTCTGTTCAATGAGAATTTTTGATGATCTCTTTTCTTTGAGATATTATACACTTTCACTACAGTCATAGCTTTACTGAAGACATGACATCCTAAGTGGTTAGTGTGTTTTTAATTAATATGTTAGTTTGTGTAGAGCTAAATATTCATATATAAGTAAATATTTATACATTGCATACAGATATATACAAAGTTGCTAGTATTGAGAATGGTTATTGGTTAAAATTTTCATGGTAAATTATTTTCTCTGTTGTTCTTATTATCGCGCTTATACATATTTATATTTATTTAAGGCAGTTATTTTATTTTATTTTATTTTATTTTATTTTTAATTCTAGTGTATGTATGGTATGGAATGCTTATTCATCCTGTTTGAGTGGGTGGGGTTTTGAGTGTATTATTCCGGGGCTTCACGGTCGGAAGGAAGTGAAGAAGTACTTTTATAGATAGTGAAATTTTATAAGTAAATGATCGTGAGGACCTATCCTATCGAATCGCATGACGTCCTGCGTCCGAAGGAGGAATAATTAATGTAAATTCATAGTTTAAGAGTTAGTTATGGTCATCTTGGGATTTGTCGTTGTATATTGGTTTATCCTAATTACTAAGTTTCGGGTGACTGACTGGGAGATTTCTTGGAGGTGGCATTTTGATATTTTGGATCTACGTTAAAATTGAAAAATTATTTCGTAAGTTAAACATTACACTAGTGGATATTTTGTTATTTAATTATAGAGTTCTGTCTATCGTGGTCTTTGATTTTCTATAATTGTAACAATAGTTATTTCTGATAGTTCTACGTGGGCTATTTTACATCCGAAGAATTATAATTAGATATAACATAAAAGTTTTATAAATGGAGTACTTATGGTAGGGCTGCACTGAATGCTGGGTAGCACTGGTTGGTTCCGTGGGCGGATGTGACACTGTCGTGGGCTGAGGTGAGGATTCCTAGCTGGTGTTGAAACATTGCTTGGGCAAGCAATTTTCGCGAGCAGCTCGAGCCAAGGGTGGCGGTGGGTGGAGGGTGATGTTGGGTGGTTGGGGTGGCTACGAGTAAGCAAGAATGCTGACCCGATGCGAAGAGCAGGTATGTTAGGCGGGTCCGGGCCCAAGTGCTGTGAAGCTCCTGGTCTGGGTGGAAGGGGTGGAGGTGGGGTAGGCGGGTCGGGGCCTAACCTATGCGAGGCTCCTGGTCTGGGTGGTCATGGAGGGGGGTGGGGGTGGAGGCGGGATCTCGTCCAGCTCCTGAATTATAAAAAAGGGGGGAATTAGTGGGAGTCTATGGTTTATACTCACGGTGATTGGCGACGGTAGTTGTGGATGTGGATGAGATTGTCTCTCGGATGTGTCTCGTCGGCCTGGGTCCACTGCGTCTTGATTGAAGTCGTGATGTCGTGTCGATCTAGGAGTTGGTGCGCTGGATCTCTGCTGAATGGATGCGTCCGGTCTCGGCTTGGGTTTGCTGATTGAAGGGATAGAGGGGTGGTGGTTACTGGTTAGTAATGCTTACCGAGTGAGGTGCTGAGCTTGTAGATATTGCGTTGATCTCGGGTGAGGACGGTAGGGGTGAGGTGGAGTCTTCTTTTGGAGACTGGATCTTGTGGTTTGATTGAAGTTCGATCTCTTGGTTGGGAGTCTTGTTTGAAATTGGATTGGAATCTTGATAAGGTGCTGTGTAGAGTTGACAGGTTCTTCTATTCTGACAGAGATGTCACTGTAGACATATGTCTACAGAGACTATGGTAGCGTACTGCCACCAGGTGGTTTAAAATCGAAAGCCTTCGATTTCACCACCGATTCTAAGATTGATGCAATCTTAGAATTCAGACTGTCGTCTCGAAGGGAGTGGTTGGTGGAGGGGTAGTTGGTAGACGTGTCGCTTGCTTGACGAAGTGATGAGCTAGCTTTCTGATGCGGTTGATTTGAAAACAGGCGATGTCTGCTTCGTAGACAATGATCTTGTTCTTCTGAATGGCTGGCGTGGCTGGTTTGCTTGGAGCTGAATAGAATCAAGTGGCTTCATTCTTTTACTCTGGGAGCTTGATTGAAGATATGAGAAGTCGAAGATAGACGATTTCTTCTTCGTTGACCTGTATACGCCTCATATACATGACGAGTAGTATCGCCCAGTCATATAACCCACTTCCTCACTCACTGTCCGCAGACAGTCAAGCATCAAACGCTGACCTAAGCACTCCTCTCAAACTTGCCGAGTCAACATTTCGTGCTCGTGTGAACAGCACTGTCAACCACCAAACGACACACACACACACACGAACACACGCGATCAATCTAGTAGCCACCCAGTACTGACATACGATATTACGTATACTGACGGTCCTCCCCTGGATATATAATTAACATGTATGGTAGTAGACATCAATACGTAATTAATACAGTTGCCCCACCCATGTGGGACAACAGACAAACTAGAGATAAATGTTAAGATCACGATTCAAGACAACTCAAGAACTTGTCCATTCGGCACTTCCGGAGAGCAAAACTCTCTGACAAGACGCGGACCGTCGTCGGTTCTTGTGACGTGCCCTAGTGTTAAGACTGTGTAACAGTGTGTAACTAAGTTTCTTAAAGTGTGAGGAATAAAGAACAAAACTTAAAATGTGTGTGCAAGTAACCCCTTTCTGAAGATGATGTAACGACCCCGTTACATCTTGTGTCTACAAGTAACGCTCGGTGGAGATCATGTAACGGTACCGTTACACCCATCCCGTTACATCACTGGTGGCAGCTTATCCCGCAACCCATCTTCTCCGAAGAGACTACGGTGTACCTTCTACGGTGTACCTTCAAACCCGTCCATTTTCTCCACCTACATTCAAGTACGAACACCTCCCGCACGGAACGAAACGCTCTCCACGAACAAGAACTTAGTTCACACTACACAATCCAGGGCAATCGTCACAACCGATTCCACACTACTAAAATCAACAATCTCAAGGTAACATAAATTTTCTTCCACTTAATTCCAATATATTCCGTAATAATAACCATACATTACCCATTCAAACCATCCCTGATACTCGCTTTGTCTCCCTTTCCATAACATGCGAGCATAATTCATCCGCCCCAGAGGATTCACACCGGCTGCGCACAGACCCGCGTAACAACCACCTCATCCCCCCAGACAGCATACCCACTTTCCACATCAACCACCCAACCTCTTTCACCAAACGCTGCCTTCGACTACTCCAATTGCAACGTCAGCAACAACACCCCATGCCGGACATTGGCATACCACTCGATTCAGCTCACGGCATCAACGTAACCATTATACCTTCAGATACCCACGTGCCCAACGCACGTAAACCTTACTCTATACCATCTCTATATATAAAATATATATTAATTCAACATTTATTAAATTTATAGATATTTGTTTTCTCTCCATATATAAACTTTATGTACACCTTTTTCTTTTGGTTATCATACCTTTCTCATAATTTAACCAGTAGCTCTCATAATTATATGTTTCAACACTAATTATATTTTGCCTAATTCTTAAAAACAACATATATTTATATATGCAATAACTTTTACTAGATTTGACTATTACATAATATCACATTCATATGCATTCTTCCAGTTAAGTAATTCTTGTTTAAACTATATACATTTATATATACAATAACCTTTAATTGCTTTCACTACGTATTACCCTTTTATATTTAGATAGAACTTATACATTTTTATAAATGTAACCTATTTTACTGCTGTAAAACATTTTTTTTATGACAACCATAGTTAATTCTATTATAAGTATAATATCACAATAATTAACTCCTTACTATATAAAATTATTTCCACATTTTATTATTATTATATGTATATATATATTTTTATGATTTTACATATGTAATCCAGTTATACTGTATAACCTTATGACAACCATAGTTAATTCTATTATATGTATAATATCACAATAATTAACTCCTTACTATATCAAATTATTTCCACATTTTATTATTATTATATGTATATATATATTTTTATGATTTTACATATGTAATCCCATTATACTGTATAACCGTTGACACCCTATACGGTTATAACATATTACCCCTTAGTTACTGTATACCAAATATTTCTAATTTAACTATTTTAAACTAGACCACCCATCTCACCTAACTATTTAGTAATACATGCATCTCTAGTTAACCACTAACATGGCAACAGGAACGAGAAGCAAATTAAAAAAAAAGCGCTAGAAACCATCCTCTCTAAATCTCAAGAGGAAAACCCATCAAACAACTCAAAACTAGACAAAGACAATCCAGATCCTCACCAATTAAATCCACAGATTGACATTACCACAAAGTCCTTAGACCATAACCGCCCACTTACCCCCGACCACGACGCCCCTAAGGCAGGTACCCCTACAATCCCTCTTTATGAGAATGATATCCTAGCATTTTTTAACCAACCCTCTCAAATAGACCCCTTTCACCCCTCACAACTACAACCACCCATTCCTCCCATCCAGCCAAATATGCAAACTACACCTCCTATAAGCCATAATCAGTCCAACCCCCATATCCCAACACACAATAACCCCCCTCCCATTCAGCCACAGTACCAAAACTTCCCCTTTCCTTCTCCCCATACCCCATCTGGTCAAGCCACCTCCACACCATACCACCAACCACCACCTAACCTTCCTCCAAACCCACAATATCATCCTTACCCATAACCTCATCCAACAATAATTAACAACTATCAAA
>NC_134806.1:23942493-23944993 GCF_046742065.1 Oratosquilla oratoria
TCCTTCCAGTACTGAGTTTTATCATTTAAAGAACCATTTAGCCTTATCCCGTCTGATTCTGATATTTTATCTTGGTTCCATTTTCAGTCCATATTTTTCATTCCTTTTTGTTATCATGCTTCTGTTCCTCTTTCTTCTGTTCTGTTTTATTTTTCCTTTTAATCGTCTTTCATTCCGTTTTGTTCAATCTATTTTTTTTTCAATAGCGATATTTTTTTTCCTGCTCATTACGCTCGTTTTGTGTTTTTTGCTCTTATACCATATTCTCCTTTTTCCTCACACACAGCGATCCTTCCCTAATCTCTGAAGGTCAGAGTAGCATAAGGCTTGGGATGAATATGTCGGCCGCTGAGATAAATCCAAGGAGCTCCTTATACAATTTCCTCCCCTCAAAGAAAATCAAAAGGATAACCAGTTCTTCAGTCCCTTTTCTTAAAGAATTTCTACAGAAAAGATTAGACGCACAGCAAACCATATCTCTAGGTCTCATGTTTTTTAATGTTGTTGACTTTATATTCCTTACTCACACCTTGATCGATGGACTTATCCTGTAATCATCGACGAGGTGCTAGGGAAACCAAGGAAACAACTAAAGTACATAATTATATACATGCATACATACATACATACATACATACATACATACATACATACATACATACATACATACATACATACATACATACATACATACATACATACATACATACATACATACATACATACATACATACATATATACATACATACTTACATACATACATACATACATACATACATACATACATACATACATACATACATACATACATACATACATACATACATACATACATACATACATACATACATACATACATACATACATACATACATACATCCATACATCCATCCATCCATCCATCCATACATACATACATACATACATACATACATACATACATACATACATACATACATACATACATACATACATACATACATACATACATACATACATACATACATACATACATACATACATACATTCATATATACATAAATACATACATAAATACATACATACATACATACATACATACATACATACATACATACATACATACATACATACATACATACATACATACATACATACATACATACATACATGCATACATACTCGTACATACATACATACAGTACATGCATGCATACATACATACATACATACATACATACATACATACATACATACATACATACATACATACATACATACATACATACATACATACATACATACATACATACATACACATACATACATACATGCATACATACATACATACATACATACATACATACATACATACATACATACATACATACATACATACATACATACATACATACATACATACTCGTACATACATGCATGCATACATACATACATACATACATACATACATACATACATACATACATACATATATACATACATACATACATACATACATACACGAAAGGCTTTTTCCCCCCTACACGGGAGGTAGCCAAAAAACAAATACATAAACACCACTCCCACTCATTCCATCCCTATTACAATCCACTTCCCTCCACCCTCTTCCCTCCCTTTTATCCTGGCACTTCCTGGATGACGGGTCATCTTTGCATCTCGCCCACTGCCCTGGGTAAGAGGCAGTGGCACAAGACATAGCACAACCACAGCAAGGCCGCTTTATTAAATCGGCGCCCCCCCCCCGTCTCCGTCCCCTCATACAGAAAAGGAGAAGACGGGGAGAAATACCTTCGGGCTGCGTCAAATTATTTCTCATACATACTCCCTCACCCCCCATCACCCACCAATTCCCCCTCATGCATCACAGCATCATCCATATACAACCATTCTCCATTCACCCCTGTCTCCTGTCCTCTCCCATCTTTCCTCAACAGACATTCCCCTCTTTCCCAAAGCCCTTTTTACCCCGTCCATCCACCTCATCCTAGGTCGAATCCTCATGATCATTCCTTCCACCTCTGCCTTCCACATCTCTTTTACTAATATTTCTTCAATCACTCTTTCCATGTGTCCAAACCATCCCAATACTTTTTCATCCACCCTATCTCCCAACTCCCTTTCCACCCCTGTTCCCCTCCTCACTTCCTCATTTCTCAATCTATCCAGCCTAGTAACCCGTATCATACTTCTCAGGCACCTCGTCTCAAACACATTCAAACTTCTCCTCTCTTCCTCTCTTATGTTCCATGTTTCTGCCCCGTGCAGTGCTGTCGGCACAATCACTCCTTCATATAATCTCCTCTTAGCATCTATTTCCAAATGTGTATTTCTCATTACATTTTTTAATTCACCAAGCATTTACTCGCTTCTTTCAATATACATTCTACCTCCACCTCCACTACTCCTTTTCCTGCCAAATTCGCACCCAATCACCTAAAACTATCCACTTCCTCCAGTCTCTCTCCCTTAATACTCACTTCCAGTCTGATGCCACTTTCT
>NC_134806.1:23962493-23977493 GCF_046742065.1 Oratosquilla oratoria
AATTCACCTGCTTGTAATGAAGGCTGTGTTTATAGTATCCCTTGCAACAGTTGTAACTTTAATCATATTGGATAAACAAGAAAGGATTTAAAATTGAGAATAAACCAACATAAATATAACATCAGAACAGGGCAAGTTTGAAGTGGGTTATTTTTGCACTTAAGAGGATTTTAATCATTGCATCTATTTGGATAACACAAAGAAAATTGTCTTAAGTAAGGACATTAAGTAGAGGAATATCATAGATTTTTTTTTAAATAAAAACTTCATTTGAGAACAAAATGAATATGAGTTAGGAAATGTATGAATTAGATAACTTTATAACATACAAATTTTTTGACATTAACCGGCTCAAACGACCAGCAGTGCTGGGAGAGTGAGGTCACAGTGGACCTACCCTAATTCCCCCCTAGTGTGCTTCTTTTCTATATATATTGTCGCTGTTTCCTAACTCTGTACCTTTGAAAATGTCTTAAATAGACGAAAACGTTCAGTCACTTTTCATTTTATTGTCCAAGTGGTTTTATTACACATTTTGTGAATCATGTGGTTTTGTGATTTATTCGCATATATATATATATATATATATATATATATATATATATATATATATATATATACATTATACATATATATAGAATGAAAGAGAGAGAGAGAGAGAGAGAGAGAGAGAGAGAGAGAGAGAGAGAGAGAGAAGAATGGGCGGAGAGATCACTTAAAACTTTTGAAGCATTAAGTGTAGGTACATCTTTCTTGGGGATTTACAGAATGTTGGATCAAGCGCAGAGGGAAAAAGGAAACGAGAGCAACAATCATAGAGAAGGCAAACAACGAGCAAGGGAGAGAAAAAGAGGAAGAGAGGGAAGTAGAGAAATAGAATGAGAATATGTGGGAGAAAGAGAGAGAAATAGAAACTTTGAATCTATTTCACAATTTGATCAGATTGATAATACTTGTAGTTCTGGCAAGAAGCGCGTGTCATATTTCAATATAATCATTCTTCCAGATGCACCAATAAGTCATTTACTGGAACCAGTATCAGAATTTATTAACTTGGAATGCAATTGAGATCATTATTATTTTTTGTGAAAATTATATTTTTTACAATAAGACATTTCAAAAGATTCATGAACCTCGTTTATAGCGATATCAATGTGTTTATTTATGATGATCCGATGTAAATTCTTGAAAGGTTGCGCAAAATTTGTGTTTTATAATCAGTCTTTCTGAAACAAGGGTAGTTTAGTCTTGTATGATTTCATGAGGGAAGAACGAAATGAAGAGATTGTAGGAGAATGTCCAGTAGGGTGTGTCATAGGGGGGCACCTAAAACAAGTTACCCATCACTTTTACGGTAGATTTGATATATATAAACAGAAAATATTTTTGGTTTCAATACTTTTTAATATTTATCATTATTATTATTATTATTATTATTATTATTATTATTATTATTATTATTATTATTATTATTATTATTATTATTATTATTATTATTATTATTATTATTATTATTATTATTATTATTATTATTATTATTATTATTATTATTATTATTATTATTATTATTATTATTATTATTATTATTATTATTATTATTATTATTATTATTATTACTATTACTATTATTATTATTATTGTTATTATTATTATTATTATTATTAATTATTATTATTATTATTATTATTATTATTATTATTATTATTATTATTATTATTATTATTATTATTATTATTATTATTATTATTATTATTATTATTATTATTATTATTATTATTATTATTATTATTATTATTATTATTATTATTATTATTATTATTATTATTATTATTATTATTATTATCATTATTATTATTATTATTATTATTATTACTATTATTATTATTATTATTATTATTATTATTATTATTATTATTATTATTATTATTATTATTATTATTATTATTATTATTATTATTATTATTATTATTATTATTATTATTATCATTATTATTATTATTATTATTATTATTATTATTATTATTATTATTATTATTATTATTATTATTATTATTATTATTATTATTATTATTATTATTATTATTATTATTATTATTATTATTATTATTATTATTATCATTATTATTATTATAATTATGCAATTACGTCTGTTATATTTTTTAGTATCAATAATTATGTTTGCCTTATTTCTGTAATACATACGCATGTATCGTGTAAGTATTAATATTGTCGTCATTATTGCAGACCGTCAACGTACAATATATGGAAATGAACCAGCGAGATCCTCTGCAGGTTTAAACATAGACGATCAGGAAGAAGTAACAGAGGCTGTTACTAGGTCTTACTTCGACTGAGCTCTGCTAGAAGTGCCATTAAACGTCCAAGAAGTTTTCTCCCGCTATTTACTCGCCATAACAGCAAACAATCAAGAAGATATAACCGCGCTAGTGAAGGACACTATGGAACAACATCAGTTGTACGTCGCAGGTATTAACGTCCAAATAGTCCTTGGTATCGTGAAAAAAAAAATCAACTCATGACGATAAACAAGAGTTATACATCGTAATACCTCCAAGACATATTTCTAGCAACACTATTGAAGAAATAATTCTGTTTTGGGTTGACCAATTGGGAAAGCGTTTAGGTAAACTTTTGGGGAGGGTTATGGGTTCAAGCTTTGTTTTTTATAAGGTTAAGAGTTTTGTTATCATGCTGAACCAAGATAACTTACCCACAACTTTAGGACAATATATACCGTTTCCGTTGAGTGTTAGAGGAGCACGTCAGATTTTCAACCTGATTGATGTAAATATTTTTTGTGTATATCTATGTCTTGCGGCAGCTATTTTGATTAGACAATACCCCTAGAAAATGTTTGAATTCTGAAAGCAACTAAATAAAATATCCATACATTATATTCATAAATATGTCAAAATAGGAACTCTGGGCAATACTTTTATGTTGGAAGATTTCGATACACTGGAAATCTTAAATCAGATTTCCATTAATGTATATTTGTTGGATAAAAACAAGAAATCTGAATATGATTTAATTCCTGCGAGACGTGGAAACACAAAATGTTTGAATTCTGAAAGCAACTAAATAAAGTATTCATACATTATATTCATAAATATGTCAAAATAGGATATCTGGGCAATACTTATAAGTGGGAAGATTTAGACACACTGGAAATCTTTAAATCAAATTTCCATTAATGTGTATTTGTTGGATAAAAACAAGAAATCTGAATATGATTTAATTCCTGCGAGACGTGGAAACACAAAATTTCACAATTTTACAGTTAATTTGTTAGTATTTGAAGATCAACATGTTTGTCTTACTAGAAATTTTAGGATAGCCTATACAAGTTTCAAGAGATTCCAAAATCATTTTGAACATATTTGTTCGTTATATTTGTTAGATTGTAAGTCTGAGGAATTTCACGATAAAAATTTCTGTTCAGGACCGCAGCATATTATATGCCCGCGCAAAAATAGTCTTATAAGTTTTAAACATTTCGGGAGAAGTATTAAACCTTCAATAATAGGGTGTTTCGATTTTGAATCTATGTAAATAATTGATAACACTTTTGGAAATGCAGTTGCAAAACATGTGCCTATTGCGTACGAATACGTATTAATAGAAAGGCATCGACATATTTTAGATAAGTACATATATACCCGGTACAGTTGTTGATGCAGCCTCACATTTTATAGACCGTCTAACGATGAGTTATTTAAGATAAATCCTGAGTCACATCCTCTTAATATGACTCCCGAGCAGGAAATGGAATTTCAAAACCAGACACAATGTGCTCTTTGTAGTAAAATATTTGTTGATCCCTCAGATAAAACGCGAAACCACGATCTTCTTAAGAAATATGTTAATTACCTAAATTGTCAATTACCTAAATTGTTTTTATGGAAGACGTAATTTACAATGGAAAGGGTGTAAAAAGTTAGTTATGGTTTCGCATAATATGTCATATGATGTAGGGCTTCTTCTAAAGTACATGAGTCAAGATACGCCTATAACAATTCTTCCTAAAGAAGGTTTGAGAATGTTTAAAGCCAATATAAATAATATAGTTTACTGACTCATTAGCGTTCATGAATTGTTCTTTGGCCTCTCTCAGTGAAACTCACATTAAATCTGGAAAATCTTTGAACTATACTAAAGCAATGCTAGATTATTTAGATGCAGATGTACAGGATTTATTATCAAATGGAAAGCATTAATTTCCCTAAGCATGGCTCGACAGTGCATCTAAACTTTATACAAGAGGATTACTCTCCAAAATACATTTTCATAATGATTTAAAACAATCAGATATCTCTGATACAGATTTTTTTGCATTGCTTATAAGTATGGAATAGAACAAATTATCACAGATATTTCCAAATACATTTTGTACCTGGATTTCAATTCTTTATACGCAACGTTGATAACAAAACCTCTCCCCTATTCTAGTATCGTTAAATTTAAACAACGTGAAATGGAATTATTCTGATCTGAAATGCCCTACGGAACGAAGATTTGACGGAGATGTAGGTTATATCAAGATCTAAATATACCAGGTCTGACCGCTTGAGCAGCTCTGCGCATCTTCTGACGTCATTTGGATGTTTCCGTTTTCTCTTTGTGAAACACCGAAGAAAACTGTGAAACGCTAAGGAAAACTGGAATTATTATATCCCCCCCCCTGTTATCTCTCTCTCTCTAGCTCATTGCTATTATCAGTGTGTGTGTGTATTTACCTAGTTGTATTTTACGGGAAGGGGAGCTATGCTCGTGGTGTCCCGTTTTCGTATCTCATTTTATCTAAACTATTTTTAAATTCATGTATTGTTTTTGCACACACCACTTTCTCATCTAACTTGTTCCAACTGTCTATTACTCTGTGAGGAAAGCTGTTCTTTTTCAGGTCTCTTCTATAGCTGTCTTTTTTATTTTCTTTCCATGTCCTCTTGTATTTCTGTCATCCCATTTTATCAGATTCTCTCTATCACTAATTTCTATGCCTTTCATCATTCTGTAAATAGCTATCAAATCTCCTCTCTCTCTTCTTTGCTCTAGTGTCTGTAGTTCAAGTTTTGCTAGTCTCTCTTCATATGATAGTTTTGAGAGTGTTGGTGCCAATTTTGTAATTGCTCTTTGTATTCTTTCATTTTTTTTTTATACATTTTTTTGTACTTGGTGGCCATATCGTTGCTGCATATTCCAATCTTGGTCTCATCAGGGTGATTAGAATTTTCTTCACCATTTCTTCATCCAGGTATGTAAATGCAACTTTGATTGTTCTTATCAAATTATAGTGTGTGTGTGTGTGTGTGTGTGTGTGTGTGTGTGTGTGTGTGTGTGTGTGTGTGTGTGTGTGTGTGTGTGTGTTTTATGCAAAGGGGATATATCGCCGTGTGTGCTTATATGTGTACATGTTCACATGTGTGTGTGATTCATCTTGGTCTTTTGGATCACGTATTGGACTCGTGATCGACAGCTATTTCCCTCCCGGAAGAGAGCTCATAGCTCGTATGTCCGATCTATGAACTTACACGCACACATATCTCCATCTCCCCGCCCACGAGAGTTGGAGTAACGACTCGAAACACAGCGAGACTGAAAAAAAAAATCATCCTGGATAGGATTCGAACCAGGTACCGTATGTCAGACTCTCAGTCAATTGCACCACCGAATTATTAAATTTTTTTTATTTGTGTGTGTGTATTTATATAGTTTTATTTTACGGGAATGGGAGATATCATCGTGTGTACTTATATGTGTACACGTTCACATGTGTGTGTGTGTGTGTGTGTGTGTGTGTGTGTGTGTGTGTGTGTGTGTGTGTGTGTGTGTGTGTGTGTGTGTGTGTGTGTGTGTGTGTGTGTGTGTGTGTGTGTGTGTGTGTGTGTGTGTGTGTATGTGTGTGCGTGTATTTTATTAGAAGGGGATATATCGTCGTGTGTGCTTATATGTGTACATGTTCACATGTGTGTGTGATTCATCTTTGTCTTTTGGATCACGTACTGGACTCGTGATCGACAGCTATCTCCCTCCCGGAAGAGAGCTCAGAGCTCGTATTTCCAATCTATGAACTTACACGCACACATATCTCCAACTCCCCGCCCACGAGAGTTGGAGTAACGACTCGAAGCGCAGCGAGACTGAAAACAAAAAAATAAATAAACTTGGACTGGTTTCGAACCAATTATCGCCGACACCTTGACTTTGAAGGCCTGACTCTCAACCGATTACGCCACCGAGAAATTTGTTAGAGTTGATAGTATTTGTATAATTCTATTTTACGGAAAGGGGGAGATATCGTCGTGTGTACTTATATGTGTACACGTTCACATATATATATATATATATATATATGTGTGTGTGTGTGTGTGTGTGTGTGTGTGTGTGTGTGTGTGTGTGTGTGTGTGTGTGTGTGTGTGTTTTATATACTTGTATTTTACGGGGAGATATCGTCGTGTGTGCTTATATGTGTACACGTTCACACGTGCGTGTATTTGCAGGGAAACGATGAAAATTAACATTTTGCTTAATTCCTCTTTGGTTTGAGCCACAATCCTTTATCGTACAATAAGCCATATTGTCAAGATCTATATATACCGGTATATATAGATCTTCATTGTCAGAATATAACTAATTGCGTGGAGCGGTGCGAGCGGAGGCAGCGACACTCCCCGTACGACGAGCCAGCTACAACTAACAGCAACGGGACGTGCGAAGCCCACTTTGAGCAGCCAGGTGATATCACGGACCCGCTGCGCCAACTCTCTCGAAATTCGGTCGGAAGTGGTTAGACCTGGTATATCTAGATCTTGGGTTATATGATGCATTGTGATACGTTACATATAGGCGAGGATTTAGCTTTGAGAACCGATTAACTTTCATTAGGTTTACAGAAACTAAACATAAATTGAGAAGATTTATCTTCGTATATGAGAAAAGTAGTTGCAGACACTGGCGTAAATCTCTCGAGATCTACAACGAAGGTAAATGAGGTTATCTGATAATTTTACCTTTGTTTCAAATATTCATGAAACAGGGATTGGAAATTGAAAAGATATAAACCATACATAGATTCAACAAAGCACCATGCTTAAAAGACTTCATCAATAAAAATGTGCGTTTAAGAAAAGAATCACATAGTGCTGATGACAAGAAAATGTATAAGGCTGTATCTAATAGCATATTTGGACGTTTTTTGTTGAACACTAGAAGAAGAAGAAGAAGAAGAAGAAGAAGAAGAAGAAGAAGAAGAAGAAGAAGAAGAAGAAGAAGAAGAAGAAGAAGAAGAAGAAGAAGAAGAAGAAGAAGAAGAAGAAGAAGAAGAAGAAGAAGAAGAAGAAGAAGAAGAAGAAGAAGAAGAAGAAGAAGAAGAAGAATACAGTTATATGTAATGAAAGAAATCAGTTTTTACGAAATGTAAGAAATCCATTTTTCAAAAGAATTATCCCATCAAAACCAAATTGTGTTATTACCATAAATAACAAGCTTAAACTCCATTTCAATTATTCGTAATATGAAGGTTTCTACATCTTGCAATGAGCAAAAGTTGCTTTAAATAACTTTTATTATAATGTACTGAAATCTAACTATGGAGCTAAAGTTAAATTGTGTTATACTGATACAGATTCTTACATATTAAAGTTTGAAGTGGATGATATTTACAACGGAATGAGTAAGTCACCGATACGCGAATATATTGATACTTCAAACTTCCCTACAGATCATCCTTTAATTCATCACGTAAGGATGAATAAGGGTTATTGAAATCTGAAAATGAATCGGACTTCATTTTAGAATATGTAGGTTTAAAACCTAAATTGTATTCCATCAAAACGATATCTAACGCAGAATTGATGACAGTGAAAGGAATATACGCAATCGTAAAAAAAAATCGTTATCACATATTAAGTATAAAGAAGTACTTTTTGACATGGAAAAACACGTGTACTTCGATTCATCCATTACTAATAAAAAATGGTCAACTCTGTACTGTCACGTGTAAGAATAAGCGCGGATTGTGTTGCACTGATACGAAATGATATTACATAGACGGTTTCCGATCATATAGTTACGGTCATCTGCATATAGTTAGAGAAGAAGAAGAAGAAGAAGAAGAAGAAGAAGAAGAAGAAGAAGAAGAAGAAAAAGAAGATGAAGAAGAAGAAGAAGAAGAAGAAGAAGAAGAAGAAGAAGAAGAAGAAGAAGAAGAAGAAGAAGAAGAAGAAGAAGAAGAAGAAGAAGAAGAAGAAGAAGAAGAAGAAGAAGAAGAAGAAGAAAAAGAAGAACAAGAAGAACAAGAAGAAGAAGAAGAAGAAAAAGAAGAACAAGAAGAACAAGAAGAACAAGAAGTTGAAGAAGAAGTTGAAGAAGAAGTTGAAGAAGTTGAAGAAGAAGTTGAAGAAGTTGAAGAAGTTGAAGAAGAAGTTGAAGAAGTTGAATAAGAGGTTGAAGAAGTTGAAGAAGAAGTTGAATAAGAAGTTGAATAAGAAGTTGAAGAAGTTGAAGAAGAAGTTGAAGGAGAAGTTGAAGAAGAAGTTGAAGAAGAAGTTGAAGAAGAAGTTGAAGAAGAAGTTGGAGAAGAAGTTGAAGAAGAAGTTGGAGAAGAAGTTGAAGAAGAAGTTGAAGAAGAAGTTGAAGAAGAAGTTGAGGAAGAAGTTGAAGAAGAAGTTGAAGAAGTTCAAGAAGTTCAAGAAGTTGAAGAAGTTGAAGAAGAAGTTGAAGAAGAAGTTGAAGAAGAAGTTGAAGAAGTTGAAGAAGTTGAAGAAGTTGAAGAAGTTGAAGAAATTGAAGAAGAAGAAGTTGAAGAACTTGAGGAAGTTGAAGAAGTTGGAGACGTTGAAGAAGTTGAAGAAGTTGAAGAAGTTGAAGAAGAAGTTGGAGAAGTTGAAGAAGTTGAGGAAGTTGAAGAAGTTGAAGAAGTTGAAGAAGAAGAAGAAGAAGAAGAAGAAGAAGAAGAAGAAGAAGAAGAAGAAGAAGAAGAAGAAGAAGAAGAAGAAGAAGAAGAAGAAGAAGAAGAAGAAGAAGAAGAAGAAAAAGAAGAAAATTATAATAATTTAAATACAAAGATTATACTTTCCAAAGATATGTAATCCTCTAGAATCGTTCACGCATTCCGACCCATTAAATCATACTTTAATTGATATTAGACGACGTTTTCAATAAAGCTGTATCCACCGAGTCTGTAAGCGAAGCATTTACTAAAGGTAGGCACCATTTTATCTCGGTTATTTTGATAACTCAAAAAAAAAAAAAAAAAAAAAAAAAAAAAAATCCCCCGGTAAATATTCTAGAAATACATATATTAATGCGTCTCACTTTTGTGTTATTTCGAATAATAGATAATCAAGTCGAATGTTTAGCCAGACAATGCATCGGGAAAATAAAGCTCGTAAAACGCTTGAAATTTATAATACGTCATAGGTCAAAACCCACGCTTATCCTTTGGTGGACTTAAATCTCTTCATTCTTCCGAAACTACGGTATTGAACGAATGTAACTGCAGGTAATGCGAGTGAAGTTGTTTTCATAAATGAATAATACTTTTCAATTACTTGAAACGATATATGAAGATTATTCAGCTCCATACGGATTTTCTAGTATTGACAAATTATATAAAGCTGCTAAAAGACTGCAAGCAAATACTACTAAAACCGACGTGAATCAATGTCTTGAGACTTCTAGAGGTTACGCTTTACACAAACTTAACCCAAGAAATTTTAAAAGCTCAAAGCTATTGCGGGTACAAACATTCGAGACAATATGGTTGTGCAAGACGCAACCAAAGAAGAGGATAGTGCGTTAAACATCCGTATTAGCGAATTATATCGTGAACAGTCGAAAAATGCGCATTTTGGCTATGGTGTTAATTATTACGCATATGTTCGATCTTTACGATAAGATAATGGAGCAATCAAATCCTGCATATTATGAAGATAACATTCGCTCATGGCTACAGAACTGGGCTAACTTTTTCATACAGCCAGAAGTGGAAGTGAAAACTGAACACTTTAAGAAGAAAAACCTTGATTATGAAAGTACCACTACAACTTTTGAACATTGTAAGACTATGACAGACCACTTATGTCAAGTGCTGGAGTTTCAGATGTACGGTACCGTCGAACAAGTTACGCCTATATAATCGACCATGAAGGCAGGAGGATAAAAATGAGACTCCCTCTCTTGTACTCGTAAGCATACACACTTTCAAAACAGACACGAGCTCTCTTATAGCGTTCGCGATGGAGTCTACAGATATAATATACAAGACAGGCAGTCATATATCTGATGACTCATACGATGCAGACGATACGGTGATCGCATTTGTTACGAATTGTATTGAGTTAAAACCCTATGGAGTAAGTGCCTCTCTAAAAAATAAATACGATCACTTGCGTCTTTTAAAAGAGCGATTTCCCTTATATAGCACACACAGAGCTACCCTCGACAAACAAAGTCGTCCAGACGACACAAAAATTTACATTCAAATGTATAGAGCTATTGTTGCAGCTCTTACTTAACATTATAGTGCAGGTATACATATCGAAAACAACAAGATCAACCTGAAAAAAAAAAAGAGATATTAGTGGACAAGACGTTCACCGACCGTTTACGTCATGACACGTTAACAGACTGATTGCATTCAAACAGGGCCTCGAAAAACTATGGCGTTACTTGAGTCATAAAATTTACAACGATGAAGTTATAAACCGGTGTGGGTTTGCAAGATAACTTATGGTACGACAAGTACTACCCAATTTTAAAAGAATTCGAGTCCAACACTTTAGCAGCAAATTACATAATTGCGGTGCTTGTCGGCCGCCAAAGAAAAGTTGACACAAGTGAAATCATTCCTGATGAAGCTGTAGACCTGTCACCAAGAAAACGAAAATTATTAATTGACTACGAAGAAGAAGAAAACAATGACAAAAAGGGTATCAAGAAAATGAATACCGATAGTAAATCATCTTTATGATATATTAACGCATCAGTGAACCAAAGGCAAGAAGAGTTGTCTGAAGTTTGGGTTTCCGATGGTATGGAGGGAGCCGACAAACCATGTCACTGATTGCTACTTCTGCGCTATTGATGTGACTGGGATCAACAGAAAGAACTGAAGCAGCCTCAAGTATCTTGAATCAGTACGTCGTCCTGTAGCTCACTGTGATAAAATTCCAATACCTGTCTTTGGAGAACTTCCTGACATCAATATTATTATATTTAGGTTACATTACACCATTACATTACATATCGTATTATTTGTTGATTAGTACATATTTTTTTATTATCAATATCATTATATTTTGGTACATTACATTACATATATTATTTATTGACTAGCATATTATTAGTTACAGCTAAATTTATTTCTACATTACATAAGAACATAAGAATGAGGGAGACTGCAAGAGACCATAAGGCCTACACTAGGCAGCTTCGTATCCATCACCACCTGTTATCCCCATCCATAAAGTTGTCTAATCGGTAAAAACTGATAGTTTCAGCGCTTACTACATGGTTACTAAGTTTATTCCATTCGTCGACCACCCTATTAGTAAACCAATTCTTGCCTATTTCCTTCTTAAATCTAAATTTGTCCAGTTTATATCCGTTACTGCGAGTCCCGCACTGTTGTTTTAATATGATGACCTTATTTGCATCACCCTTGTTAAAGACTTTGATCCATAGAGGTGTTCAAGTGGATCAAAAGAAAAAGTAAGGAGAATTCAGGAGAAACTTGTCAGTAATCTAGAAGAGGAGTTTGATAATGGGATAAGATTTTTTTTTTTTTTCCTTTTTTGTGAGAGAAGGGATGACACTAAAATGTTCATGAAAGTTGGAGATTCTGCCAAGTTGTTCCTTGCTATGGTGAAGAGGACCATTACTCCTGCTGCAGTGAGTCAGGAGGGAAATATTTGTGACATTTAACTCCAAAGAAAAATGTCATCAAGAAACCAGCTGGGATAGTGGCAGATAATATTGTGAACTGCCTCAAAGAGAGGAACATAACCCAGACCCTGAAGGTCATTGGAAGGGACAGCACCAACACAAACACAGGGTGGCAAAGGAGGGTCATGCAGTAGATAGAGTGGAAGATTGGGAGGAAGCTGGTCTGGATTGTTTGTGACCTCCACACTAACTAGTTGCCACTCAGACATCTGATCCAGGACCTAGATGGCAAGACTCTTTCAAACAACAGATGGTCTGGTCCTCTTGGAAAGATGCTGGCCTCTGCCACTGAATTAGAAATAAATCCGAAATTTGAAAGAATCACAGTTGGCCCTCCACTCATTGAGCTTTCACAGATTGTAATTGACGACCTGAGTACTATGGTTACATGATTAGCAGTGCCATCAGGACTGGGGTCATGCCTGATATACTTGGTTACCTGCAGATAGGTCTAGGCTCACATACTAGGTGGCCTACAACGGTTCCTAGCTTCTGCAGAATTTGGGTAGCTTATCATAAACTAAAGGGGAACCAGCTTCACAACCTGAGGCTTACTGTCCAGTTCATCGTGGGTGTCTACTTGCCAAACTGGTTCAACAACAAAATCAAGTCATCGCTCTCTGAAGGTACAAGACATGTTCTCTTCCAGCTTGAACACCTGAGGAGTCAGCCAAGGAAGGTTGTTCAGATTGTGGAGCAGAATGTCAGGAGATCTTCTTGGTATGCTCATCCCGATCCAGTTCTGCAGACAATACTCTGCAATAAGGATGAGGAGTGACAGTCAAGATCTTGGATATGAGACTTATGAAAGAATCTGGGTAATGCAAATCAGTTGGTGACTCCTTTAGGGTCAGGAAGATTCCTAAAATTAATCTAGATGCCAAGACCCTCACTGATGTCATAGATCTAGATAACATCCAGGCTGGCAGTGAGCCTCCTCTCACCTGCAGCCTTACTAATGGCCCTCACACACCCAGAGTATAGAGCGTTGTGTGCAGCAAGTGAGCGAAGCCAACAGTCACGTGCACAGCCAGAAGAGGAGGGATGGCTACATTCGAGCTCAGGTTGTCAGCAGAGAAGCGATGAGTATGAACAGAAGCAATAGAAAAACATGTTCTCTATGATGTGCAGCAACATAGGATCGTAGTAGTCAAACCGGTTATTGTATTTGATGATTTTGTTTTCTAAAGGAATATTAAAAATTGTATCACGATCATTAGTTTCATTATTATGGATGTAACCCTCACGAACCATCACCAACCATGCACGTGATCCACACACATACGAAATGGTACTCGTCTTTGGTAAGACCCGCAACCACGCAAACATCACAAATTCCTCAATCACCAAAACAGTTTCACTCAATAATGCAAAGTAAGACAAACATAACGGCCCCTCAGCATCACCAATACGAGATGCCTAATGTCACCAGATAGACTCATTGAACCCTTTCTCATACATACATACATACATATACCAAGGCTTTTTCCCCCTTACAAGGGAGGGAGCCAAAAAGAAAAAGGCATAAAATCATTCCCATCCATTCCATCCCTGAATACACTCCACACCCCTCCACCCTCCCTCCATCTTAGCACCTCCTGGATGACGGGTCATCCCTGCACCTTGTCCACTGCCCTGGGTAAGAAGCAGTGTCGCAAGACACAGCACCTCCACAGCAAGGCCGCTTCATTAAATCGGTGACCCCCCTCTCCGTCCCCCCCCCCCCCATGCATAAAAGGAGAAGACGGGGAGAAATCCTTCGGGCTGCATCAAATTTTGTTCACACATACTACCTCACCCCCCCCCCCGCCCATTCCACCTCATGCATCACAATATCATCCATATACAACCATTCTCCATTCACCCCTGTCTTCTGTCCTCTCCCGTCCTTCCTCAACAGACATTCCCCTCTTCCCCAAAGCCCCTTTCACCCCCATCCATCCACCTCATTCTAGGACGTCCCCTCAGGTTGACTTCTTCCACATCTTTCTTCACTCATTCTTTCCATGTGTCCAAACCATCCTAATACTCTTTCATCAACCCTATCTCCCAACTCCCTTTCCACCCCTGTTCTCCTTCTCACCTCTTCATTTCTCACTCTATCTAGCCTAGTAACCCCCATCATACTTCTCAGAAACCTCATCTCAAACACATTCAAACTCCTTCTCTCTTCCTCTCTTATGTTCCATGTTTCTGCCCCATACAGTGTTGTTGGCACAATCACTCCTTCATACAGTCTCCTCTTAGCATCCTTTCCCAAATGTCTATTCCTCATTACACTCTTTAATCCACCAAGGCATTTACTCGCTTCTCTCAATCTACATTCTACCTCCACCTTCACTCCACCTTTTCCTGCCACATTTGCACCCAAGTATCTAAAACTATTCACTTCCTCCAGTCGCTCTCCCTTAATGCTCACTTCCAGTCTGCTGCCACTTTCACCCCTTGAACATATCATCACTTTACTTCTTCCCACATTTATCTTCAGCTTGCTTCTATCACACACTCTCCCAAACTCTGTCACCAACTTCCTCAATCCCTCCTCCGATCCTGCCACAAGCGCAGTGTCGTCCGCAAACAACAGCTGGCTCACCTCCCACTTTTCTCTATTTTGTTTAACCATCTCCAATCCCTGACCCACCACCCTTGCATTTACCTCTCGCACTACCCCATCCATGTAAGTCTAATATAACTAACCACCATACAAAGGAACTAACACCCATATCTATGTTTTATAGCTAACACATCTCCCATACGCCAACCCCCAAAAAATTACCTCTCGGCCTTATAACGACGGTTGTGCCCGTCATAGAAGAAGACTACCGAAGTTACGGACCCAGCATAGGGCTGTCCAGGTCAAGGACCTGACAGTAATGACTGCCAAGGTCAGGGACCAGGCATAGGTCTGTCCAGGTTAAGGACCTGACAGAAGGCCTGCCTACGCGGGAACCCTTGTCTCACCTGACATTCCAACCTGTAATAAAACGAAGAAATATCGAGGTATTGCTCGCCCGCATTACAATGGATTCATTT
>NC_134806.1:23982493-23992493 GCF_046742065.1 Oratosquilla oratoria
TAATAATAATAATACCTGCAACCCTATTCTCATTTTTACAATACGACTAAGCACACTCGTGGGAGGGGTAAGGACCGGATCGAATCCTTTTCACGCTTCGTCATTGTAGCCATACGAGGAATTCGCTAGTGTTCTGAGTTCGTACGACTTAAGTATCAGTGGTCGAGCGGTGTAAGGCGGGCTTCTTGTCGTCATGTACAGCGCAGGTTCGAATCCTTGCGCGATGGTCATAAAAATTATCTGATCAATGTCGCTGTCCACTAGCGAATTCCTCGTATGGTTACAATGACGAAGCGTGAAAAGGATTAGATCCGGTCCTTACCCCTCCCACGAGTGTGCTTGGTCGTATGGTAAAAATGAGAATAGGGTTGCAGGTAGTGACCTTCTCAATCTCGAGAACCAGTAAGTGTTCTGAGTTCGTACGATTTTAAGTATCAGTGGTCGAGCGGTGTAAGGCGGTAGTCATGGCGGGCCTCTTGTCGTCATGTACAGCGCAGGTTCGAATCCTTGCGCGATGGTCATAAAAATTATCTGATTAATGTCGCTGTCCACTAGCGAATTCCTCGTACATATATATATATGTTTCATTAAAAGTGATAGACAATTCAGCATGCTGAATTTTTAAGGATATTCTCCTTATTACGCAAGATAGACTTATTTTCTTTTGCAAGATGTGAGATGATTTCTCCATAGGAGGTCATCTGGGCTGCCATGTCGCGATTTCGAGTCACATTGACTCTTCTTCAGTGGCGTGGAAGTGGATCTTGTCTTCACGGTGGGAAAGATCAGAATGATGGCTTGTGGTGATCTGGCAGGTATTTAAGGCGTGCTTGTGTCATCTGTCTCGTTTCTCCTAGTCTCAGATTGGCTGGTACTAGGGGCTGTGTTGAGATTGGCATGACGACTATGAAGTTGAGCAGACGTCTTAGTTACCACCTTTCGTCTGGAGCCCCAAAAATTCACTTACGCCAGGAACATCACGAGAACATAACGAGACAAATGCTCACAGAGAACACAGAGATAATCACAGCATGCACACACGCCGCCTCCCCATACTCGAAGCTTTATATATTAAATAAGTAAACCCTAATCTCAACATACAATCATCAGACCTACAAGCACTATCAAACATTAGAAGGAACGCAGCCCCTAGTACCAGCCAATCTGAGACTAGGAGAAACAAGACAGATGACACAAGCACGCCTTAAATACCGGCCAGATCACCACAAGCCAATATTCTGATCTTTCCTACCGTTAAGATAAGATCCACTTCCACGCCACTGAAGAAGAGTCAATTTGACTCGAAATCGCGATATGGCAGCCCAGATGACCTCCTATGGAGAAATCATCTCACATCTTGCAAGAGAAAATATGTCTATCTTGCGTAATAAGGAGAATATCCTTAAGAAAATTCAGCATGCTGAATTGTCTGTCACTTTTGATAAATCATGTTTGAGAGAAGACCTCCTGCCTATTTATACCCTTAATATATATATATATATATATATATATATATATATATATATATATATATATATATATGTGTGTGTGTGTGTGTGTGTGTGTGTGTGTGTGTGTGTGTGTGTGTGTGTGTGTGTGTGTGTGTGTGTGTGTGTGTGTGTGTGTGTGTGTGTGTGTGTATTCACCTCGGATCTGCTGCAGTCTCTGTCGAGACAGCCAGACACCACCCTACGGCAGTGAGCTCAGAGCTCCTTAGTAGCCGATCTCTGGGTAGGTCTGAGACCACTCACACACCATACACAGGGACAGCAAGGTCACAACTCCTTGACTAACGTCCCGTACCTACTCGCTGCTAGGTGAACAGAGGCTACACGTGAAAGAAGACAAACCCAACTTATCTCCGCCCGACCGGGGAATCGAACCCCGGTTCTCTGGCTTGTGAGGCCAGTGCTTTACCAATCCGCCACCGTGTGTGTGTGTGTGTGTGTGTGTGTGTGTGTGTGTGTGTGTGTGTGTGTGTGTGTGTGTGTGTGTGTGTGTGTGTGTGTGTGTGTGTGTGTGTGTGTGTGTGTGTGTGTGTGTGAGTGTGTGTGTGTGTGTGTGTATGTGTGTGTGTTGTGTGTGTGTGTGTGTGTGTGTGTGTGTGTGTGTGTGTGTGTGTGTGTGTGTGTGTGTGTGTGTGTGTGTGTGTGTGTGTGTGTGTGTGTGTGTGTGTGTGTGTGTGTGTGTGTGTGTGTGTGTGTGTGTGTGTGTGTGTGTGTGTGTGTTTGTGTGTACTTTGGTGGGGGAAAGAATACTGCCACTGAGTCTTCCCACTTCAGTCGTAAGAGGCGGCAAAAACGGAATGGGGATTAGGTTTAGGCATCCTTCTCCCTGTAGCCCCTACGGGGACATTCCTAAAATAAGAAAGGCATAAGAGAGTCTAGGTGTTTTCCAACCAGAATCCTAAGGTGTAGGTCTTTTAATATGCGTGGATGTGGTACAGGTGAGAGTAAAAAGGAAGAGATAGGCAGTATGTTTGTAAGAAGAAAGATGGATGTATTGGCAGTGAGTGACACTAAGTTGAAAGGGAGGGGCGAGTGTGAGTTTGGGAGTGTAGTTGGGAAGTTCTAAGGAGTGAAGAGAGGACGAGGGAGAGAAGGGGTGGCTACACTAGTAAGTGAAGAGATAGGCAAGCGTGAAGTGGAGTGGAAGGAGGTTTCTTCAAGGTTAATGTGGATGAAGGTAAAGCTGGGAGAGGAAGTGGGTTTTTTACGTGGATATGGGCCTGGCAGTGATAAGAGCGTAGAGGAAAGGGAGGCTTTTTGGGTAGATTCAAATGAGTGAATGGAGGGATTAAGGAGGAATGTCAATGTAGTAGTATTGGGAGACCTTAATGCTACGGTAGGAAATGAACCAATAGATGGAGTGGTTGGGAGGTGTGGAGTGCCAGGAAAAAAATGTAGTGGAGAGTTGATGGAGTACATGTGTCTAGAAAGTTGATGATAGCAAATACGGTGTTTAGGAAGAAAGTCAAGCACATGGGAGAGGGTGGTGGATGAAAGGGTGGTAGATAGAGCGTTAATGGATTATTATAGAGTGGTAACCAGGAGTATAATAGGAAGAGTTAAGGATGTATACGTTGTAAGGGGAGAGACTGGGGGGATATCGGATAATTTTTGGTTGGAAAGTAAGTTGAGAGTGGAGGATAGATGGAGAAGTAGGAAAAGGACAAAAGGTAGGGAGGTGCTTATAGTGAACTGCTTAAATGAGAAGGAGTAGTACAAGAAGAAACTTAAAGAGGAGTGGGAGGGAGTGAAGGATAGAGTAGAACTAGGAGTGGAGGAGGAATGGGGATGGTTCAAGGAGGGAGGCATAAGGTGCGCAAAGATGGTGTGTGGAACAAGAAGGACGGGAGGAAATAGAAGAAAGGTAGTGAGTGGTGGGATGAGGAAGCAAAGAAGGTTGTAGAAGAGAAGAAACGAGCTTACACAGATTGGTTATAGAATAGGATGAGGGAATCATATGAGAGGTACAAAGAAAAGAAAAGAGAAGTAAAGCATAAGATAAAGGATGCAAAGAGGAAAGCAGATGTGAAATGGGGTAAGAGTATGACAGAGGAGGGGAATCAAGTAGAGAGGAAAAGGTAAAATGTGACGTAGGGGGAGAAAGTGTACAAAAGCGATCGGATGACCGTGATCGACCAGATGTCCGTTATGAGGGAAATGTTAATTTTGATGGGAGAAATGTTAATGAGGCATTGAATGTCAATGAAGGACCAAATAATAATATAGAGCAAGGTACAAATAAAAAAAATTATAATGTAGGACATGATATTAAAACTCAAAATGTGTCAAAAAGAAATAATCACGAGTTTCTTAAAACTATGTACTTTAATGTTCGTAGTATTAGGATCAAATTTCAAGAAATACAGGCGTATGTCAAAAGCGAAAATCTCGATATGATAGGAATAACCGAGACATGGTTAGATGGTACAGAGTTCGAAGCTGAATTTAATATTGCGGGATTTAATCACTTTCATCAGTATAGAAACCACAAGAAAGGTGGGGGTGTTCTATTGTCGGTTAAAAACAATGCTCATGCTTGTGTTTTAGAGAAAGTGAAACAGGATGCATATGATAGTTTGTGTGTTGAGTTAACTCAAACAAATGGACAAAAAATTATTATAAGTGTAATACATAGGCCAAAGACATTATCATTAGCAGACGACAAACTGTTATTTCAAGAACTGTCTAGTTTCTGCAACCGGGATTTATTGATAATGGGTGATTTCAATTTTACTGACATTGATTGGATGACCTCTGAACATGGCCATATAGGTAGTCGCTTCATTGATTTTCTTGGTGACAATTACTTAATTCAGGATGTAAAGGAGTCCAGAAGATATCCCATTAAATCCCAAGTTTTTTTGGTCAGGAATTTCCACGGTTTTCTGTAATCTAAGTAATGTGAAGGGTTATGAGAGACAATATATAGTGGTTTTAATGCTTTATTTCCTGCAGTAAGCTTATAAGAAGCTGTCCTCAAATGAGGACACTGGGATAATATAATAGCTTTGTATAGTGATAATCTGTTAGCAAAGGATACTATAAAGAAAAACATATTCTTCTCTTTTTGTGTGTTTGATGCTGAAAACTTGTAAAAATAAATCTGATATTCTAAAAAAAAATATGATATAAAGTAACCCAAAACAAATAAACTGAATCATGAAAGCCAATATATCATTTTGCATTCACTTTTTGTGATAAGGGGCAAAACATTCTATACAGAGTGTTACATTGCATTTAGCACAATATGTTCTTGGTTTCTTGGAGCAAGGTTTCCTTTGGCACCGTCTTTGTTGTTCCCGTTTTGCAACAACATGGTCCTTTCCGTCATACCGAACATCAGCGAGTCTCGTAGATGGGCTTGGTGCGTTACTTTTTCTCCCCAGTTTTCTGCCTGCATCTCCCAACTTCAAATAAGGCACACATACTGCTCTTTTGAAGCTTACTAAGTCAAGGTGTTCCTTTCCTTGATGTAGGAATTTATGGATGATCCACGCATTTACAATCATCATGTCTAATACACGTGTGAAGAGTGGCCAATACCACTTCTTTCCTCGTAGAGAAGTTGCGTATTTCCCAGTCAACCAGTCATGGTGATCTACACCTCCCATATAAGCATTGTAGTTGCTCAGAACATTTGGCTGAGGAACATCACCTTTTGCTTTGATATCACTTTGCCATCTCTTAACCTTTTTGACAGGTTCAATGGTATCATAATTTGTTCCAACACACACACACTTGTTGTCAGACCACCTGACAAAAAGAATTTCTTCATTTGTGTCAAACATATAATCATAGGTGCCTCGTTTCTCTTTTTTCATGAAATTTGTTGGCCGTAAAGGACATTTGCTCAATCTGCTTTCCCTGACTGTGCCTGTGGCCTGATAACCGAGATTCCTAAGACGAACTAACAAATCATACCTAGTGAAAAAGGTGTCAAAGAAAACAGAATGAGAATTTGGTACTTTCACTGCCTCTAACATTCTCAAAACAACCTTTGTTCCGAGTAGCAGGCCATCATTATCATCATTCCTAGAACTCTTGCCACAATACATGTCAAAATTATAGCAGTAACCTGAGGCTCCACATACAGCCCAGAATTTGTACCCAAATCTGATGGGTTTACCTCTCATACACTGCTTCAATGAATTACCTCCATAGTACTTCACCATCATTTCATCTACAGATATGAATTCCTCAAATATGCCAAACTGCTGAAATGACTCTTTGGCTAGTGACAATAGAGACCTAATTTTGAACCCTTTGTCATGTGTATTGTCCTTGGCATCTTCATTATTGCAAAAATGTATAAGACTTTTCACAAGCTGATAACGATTTCTTGACATTGCCCTTTGAATGATTGGGACCCCGAGATCTTCCTCACTTGACCAGTAATCTCTCTCAGAAGGAACTTTGTGATATCCAGAAAATGGTAATATTCCAATGAATGTTTTCAACTCATCAACACTGAATGTAAAACCACACATATTTTTACATGAACTTGCATAGCGAACTGTCTCTTTGACAATGTTCTCATAGATGCCGGGAGTCATAAGTTTCTCAAACAGTTCCAGAGGTGATAAAGTATCTAGATTATCTTTCATTTTCTGCAAACAATACCTGTGATGTTCGGAACGCCCTTTGTCCTTCCTGTATTCAGGAGTTTTGTTTCCATACGGGTTCAGAGTCACAAAATTTGCGGTTTTTTCTGGATGATGTAGTGGCTTTAGCTTTATTTTCAGCATGTTCTTCTATCGGCACTCTATCCACATGAACTTCTAAGATACCAGGCACATCTTGAACAGATATCTCACCCATTTCATCTTCAGCTATATCCTCCTCGTCAGTCAGTTCATCTACATCCGGTGGTACAATAATCACATCAGCTCTTTCAGCTGCATCTTCCTCTTCATCCTCATCAAACAATAATTCAAGGGTTCTCTCAACTGTGAGTGCAGAACGTTGTCTCTTCGCCATCTGTGATGAAACAGAATAATATACATAAGTTTATAAAAGAGAATAATCATAATAATAAAAAAAAATTATTCTGTATTTTTTTTTTTTTTTTTGGCTTGTATTGGCCATGTGAGGGGAAACAGATCCCTCGCACATTGACACTACTATTATACAGTAACTATATAACTACTATAACTAAATGGTTGCACTATTATAATGCACCAACCTTTGAAGCAGTATTCAGTCAGATGTGTTGCCTACGACGATCTGAGCACAAATGATGTATTAGTGGGTGTAGCAGGCACCGTCATCCATGGCATGTTGTAACATGAATAATCAGAGGGAGTTGCAGGTTCTTTTATCGTTGTCCTGTTGTGACCTGTAGTAGCACATGCTTCTATTATATTGTCCCAGTGTCCTCATTTGAGGACAGGCATTTTATAACATTGCTGGCTTGCTGGGTACTAATAATAATTACCTGATATATAATGTACATGGTAAATCAGCGTCTTAGAAACATGTGACAACACCTATAATATCGGTGTCAATAGAGTAGTACTCTGTATTGAAGATGAAATGTTGGCTTATTTGTGGCTCAATTTATCCCTGAAATTGGACCCCAACTAAATGGTTTTGTATGCATCAGTGAAACATAGTTTTAACATGAGGTTGTTGCAAAAACATTATAGTTTGTATTTTATGTATCTTTGAGTTATTCTATTCGCTTATTTATGAATATGACAATAATATACCCGGTGTCCTCAAATGAGGACACTGGGACATAATGGGATATGGAAACTTACTCGATCTATTGATCACTAGCCGTGAAAGCATGGTAACTGATGTAGAAGTCGGTGAAACTGTTGCAATTCAAACTACTAATTTTTTTTAGAATAGATACTTGCGTTTCTAAAATACCTGATTTCAGTAAAGCTCAGTTCATAGGACTACGTCAGGAGCTTCAGCTTACAGATTGGGGGGCAACATTAAGAGAAAGACCTGTAGATCAGATGTGGGAAATATTTCAAAATACGCTCACTAAGATGATTCATACTTACATGCCTTTTAAGGACAGACGTCCCCCAAATCAGGCTCGACAATGAAAATAAAAAAGTATTGCTAAAAAGAGACAGGCTTATAAGAAATATAAGTGCTCGGGTGCATCCAATGACTATGAAATTATGTATCAATACAGAGAGTTTTAAAAAAGACAATAAAAAAAGAAAAGAAAACGACAATACGAAATGAACATCACTGATAAATCCAAAAGAATCCCAAAGAATTCTATAGTTACATTAGAGATAAAAAGGTTGTTAGGAATCACATTGGTTCACTATTATCTGCTGACAGTCAACTTGAATATTCAAATGAAGGAATGTGTAATATTTTAAACAATTATTTTAGTTCGGTATTCGTAAACGAAACACCTCAAAGTGAATTCCAAACTAAAACCTGCGAAAAGTTTAGGGTAAACTTACTCACTACGGTAAGTATAACAAAATAAAAATTAAAAGGTGTATAGATAAATTCAAAGTTGATAAAACACCAGGGCCTGACGGTTGGCATCCAAGAATCTTAAAGGAAATGAAAAATGAGGTTGTTCCATTAGAAATTATTTTCAAGAAATCCATCATATCCGGAGATGTCCCAAGAGAATGGAAGCTAGTTAACGTTACTCCCATATTGAAAAAAGGTAACAAAAAGAAACCAAATAACTATAGGCCTATAAGTTTGACTTCTATCGTAGGAAAAATAATGGAAACTATCATCAGAGATGCTACCGAACATCATTTAGAAAATAACCGTTTGATAAATGATAGCCAGCATGGTTTCAGATGGTAACGTTCTTGCGTGACTAACTTATTCGAATTCTACAACACAGTTATCTCGAATTATGACAAAAAAAAACAATTTAGATTTAATATATCTAGACTTTGCAAAATCTTTTGATACCATCCCACACTAAAGACTACTTACTAAATTAGCTTCACACGGAATAAGTGATAGTCTATCAAGTTGGACTAGTAATTGGTTGAATGATCGAAAACAGAGAGTTGGAAAAACTTCTAGATGGAAAAATGTTACAAGTGGAGTTCCTCAGTGTTCCGTTCTTGGGCCACTTCTGATCATAGTATATATAAATGATATAGAACATGGACTTAAAGCTACTGTTTCCAAATTTGCTGATGATACAAAACTGTGCGGAATGGCAAATGATCACTTAAACCAATTAGATATTCAAGAAGATTTAGATAAATTACAGCAATGGTCTGAAAAGTGGCTAATGAAATTTAACACAAGTAAATGCAAGGTAATGCACATAGGTAAAAGTAACAGTAAGTACGATAACAAGTTATTTGGATATTCGTTAAGAAAAGTGGATAATGAAAAGGATCTCGGCGTAATTATCAGTAACGACCTCAAATCATCCAAGCAGTGTATTTCAGCCTCTGAGAAAGCAAATAAGATTCTGGGACTGATTGCGCGATCTTTTGACTTCAAAAATCCATCACTCATTAACAAACTATATAAATCGTTAGTTCGTCAATATTTGGAATATGCTGTTTCCGTATGGTCACCGAACTCATTAAAGACATTGACAGACTGGAAAAAGTACAACGGCGAGCCACAAAACTGATTCCAAATATCAAAAATAAATCATACGAAAATCGACTAAAACATATGAATCTGTTCCCCCCCCCAAAAAAACAAAAAACAAACGTAGACTCAGAGGTGACTTGATACAGGTCTTTAGAATTCTAAAGGGAATTGACAACATCAAAAGTGACAAAATTTTCACACTGAATGAGAATCAGACAAAAAACTATGGTCTCAAACTGTCCGGAAATAGATTCAATTTGGAAGTAGGTAGAAACAGCTTTGCCAACCGTGTAGTTAATGAATTGAATAAAATTCGTGCAGATGTAGTGCAATGTAGTTCAGTTCGCAGCTTTAAGAATCATTTAGATAAACACCTAAAGTGACAAAATTTTCACATTGAATGAGAATCAGACAAGAAACAATGGTCTCAAACTGTCCGGAAATAGATTCAATTTGGAAGTAGGTAGAAACAACTTTGTCAACCGTGTTGTTAATGAATGGAATAAGCTTCCTGCACAGGTAGTGCAATGTAGTTCAGTTCGAAGCTTTAAGAATCAGTTAGATAAACACCTAAGCAAGATGCTGTTATGATTATAATCTATTTTATATATATATATTTTTTTGTTATCATTTGTCTGTTTGATTTTCATTTATTATTAGTTATATGTCAATTTATTATTATTTACTATTTACCTGTTTGTTTATTATTCAACTATACCTATGCATTTATTTATGTATTTGATTTGTTATTTACATTATTATAGTTTTTATTTATTATGATTATGATTTTTTTTGCATCCGACCTAGATATGGACCAAAAGGTCTCCTGTCGGCATGCTCCGCCTTTACAATCCTTTGTAAAAGAGGTATGGAAGGCAGATGTGGAGGGAGTGAACATGATGGGACGTCCTAGGATGAGGTGGATGGATGGGGTG
>NC_134806.1:23997493-23999993 GCF_046742065.1 Oratosquilla oratoria
CTTTACAAATCCATCACGGTGGTTGCTACATGGATGTAAATTGATATAGGCTGCCTCAATTACTTTTCTTCTCTGTTTTGTTAGACCTTTATGCAGCACCTCTGTTCTTTCCCAATCTGGTAGGTGGCCAAAGTTGTCAAGGTAGACCACTAACGAATTTGATGTTCTGTGAGCTCTGATGTCACTTTTGTGTTCATAGGTACGTTTCTTTATCCCTCTGCTGGTTTCTCCGAAATAACTAATGGGACAGCTTTTACATGGAATTTTGTAAATCAAGCTGTTCTCTACTGTATCGGCTTTACTATTGTTCTTACTCCTCACAATCTCTCCTATCCTGGTACCAGTGCCGAACGCAATTTTTAGCCCTGCTCGGGTGAACAACTGTTCCATTTCACTCGCGCGGCTTGAGTTGGGAACAGACAAAAACCCACCACTGTCACCCTCACTCTCGTTAGTGGTCCACCTTGACAACTTTGGCCACCTACCAGATTGGGAAAGAACAGAGGGTATATAAGCTGTCAATTATTTGTTTGTGTACACTCTGAGGAAGTCCTTTCAGGACGAAACGTTAGAAATAAAAACTCCAACGGTTCCTGGTGTTTACCTCACCACCCTTCCACTCATTCTGTCCTATGTACTTCAACACACACACACACACACACACACACACACACACACACACACACACACACACACACACACACACACACACACACACACACACACACACACACACACGTGCACGCACGCACACACCATCTTGGTCAATTAAATATCTATTGTGTTTCGTGGGGTCTAATTCGAGGGTACCAAATGTGGAGAGGGTGAAAGTGATAAAGATATCGGATGTATAAGAATTGAAAAAGAAAATGAAAATGTGAAGACTGACGGGTGAGGTCAAAGTATAAACATGGTGGACATGAGAGTTGCAGAGAAGTTGGTCACCTCATATATATATATATATATATGTGAATTTAGGGCGCAGGTTTTCTTCAAGACATTTTCTATTGAATATCACAGCATACTCAGCGTTCGTGATCTTTTTCTTAACACTTTCAATTCTTCTAATTATTCTCTTCTTAGAACTTGGTAAATGATAAATAATATTTCCGATGGAGTCCATTGTGGAAATGAAAACTAGAACTTTACGACGTTTCGCCTATACCTTAGGCATCTTCTGGTAAATTTTATTTTCTAAAGATACATACATGCTTATAAATACAAAAAGTTACAAAAATGTGAAATACTAGGAGAGATGGTGGTGCAAGAGTGTTGCCGGACTTTTCATCTTCGTGGCGCGACGTGGGATGCCCCGAAAAGTTCCAAATGTCCGCACATGTTTTGCTGGATGTTGATATTTGGCATATGTTTTTTTTTTGTTTGTTTTTTATCAAAACTGCCTCCAAACATTTTAATTTTCTTTTGTCGTTGGTTTTTTAAATTATGACTGTGTTTTCGTTTAATTGGTCTCGTGATATGATAGTGTTGTGTGTTTTTGTGATGTGATTTCTGATAGCACCGTTTTGCACGTGAAATGTCAGTCTTTGTGTTAATGTTTGCGCTGTGTTGCCTATGTACTCTTCGTTGCAAAGCACACCGTCTTTGTTAAGATTGCATGAGTACTTATACACAACGTGGTCTTGTTTTAATTTGTCTCTAGTGACAGTCATATTATTTTTCATAACAAGAGACGAAGTTCTCGGATTGCGATAATAAATAATTAAATTCAGTTTATCCTCTTGTTTTTGGGGTTTACAGTTCTTGTATATTATGTGTTTTAGTACTTTTTCATCTGTTTTGTATGCAGGGGACATTGTATTTTGGTAAAAAATGATTAATTTATTCACCTTATTATCTACCTTGATATTGTTGCTATTGGGTTTTCCATATTAATTTTAATCTCTTTGTCGATGTCTGTCATTGTGAATCCATTATTAGTAAGGATTTGTTTCACTCTATTTAGTTCTTGGTGGAGGACTCCATCGGAAATATTATTTATCATTTACCAAGTTCTGAGAAGAGAATAATTAGAAGAATTGAAAGTGTTAAGAAAAAGATCACGAACACTGAGTATGCTGTGATATTCAATAGAATATATATATATATATATATATATATATATATATATATATATATATATATATATATATATATATATATATATATATATATATATATACATATTGTCATTGGCTTACTATGTTTGGCCTAAGTTGATGGAAATTATGAAACTAATTTCGAGTCTAGGGGTAAGTAGAGTTCCAGTTCGGGAGCAAGCCCGTAACAATAAAGTGGAACGTATAGAGAATATAGATAGATTAAGGTACGTTCCGTTGAAAAGCTTATATAACACTGGGTGTGAGCAAGATTAAAAGGGTGGATGGGTAAGATAGATGTCTGCATGAAACTTATATAATCTATATTTACTACAAGTGAAAAATAAAGCTTTACTCTTTTTACATTTACAAGCATACACTCACAGTATTCTGGGGAATAACAA
>NC_134806.1:24004993-24007493 GCF_046742065.1 Oratosquilla oratoria
AGAAAAACAAAACATTATAAATGCCATAGAGAGTATAAAAAACAATGGACATTTATTTAGTAATTGATGGTGTATACGTTGGTAATCACGTGTTGGGTATGATGAGGTTAATAAAAACTAAATTCAACCACAAACCTCCGTGAATGAAATAATTAGTAGGTCATAAAAGTTGGCAAAAATGTACATATATATGAATATATGTTTAAATAAGAACAGATGTAATAAAGAAAGAAAAGCAAAAAACAACGAAATTACCTATTGAACCTAGCCCAAAAAATAAATAGCGTGCGGAAAAAGAGAAGAGGGAATTTTGTTGGAGTGTAATAGATCAGAAACTGAAGAAGTGATATCGATGAAGAGAAGTTGAGGAAAGATGAAAAATGAAGAATGATGTAGAGTTTTAAAGTGGCGTATATCAATAAAGATGGCTCAATATAAGCTAGGTTAGAGATCAATGATTGTTTTAGAGAGGATATCCAAGTGAGGGAAAATAGAATTTGTTGGAAAGAGACAATGGAGATGAACAGGGAGATATGTAAGGAAAAGAGTGAAGCTTGAACATGAGAATGAATAATGTGGACCAGATAAGAAATGTGAAAATAGCAGTCGGAGAAAAGAGAAATACAAGACTTTGTGGTGACATATGCCCCCTCCCCCACCTCCAGGAGTAACGAGGCATAATAACAAGAGATATTGTTTGGTATAAAGACATACGCGCACCTGCGCATACACACACGCACGCAAACACGCGCTCTGGCGCGCTTAAAAATAAGACCCAAAAAACACAAATCACACACACAAGCATGCACAGGCACACACGCACACACACGCGTGTGCGCGCACATACACACATAAACGTACGCACGCACACGCACACACACACTCACAAACACACACAAACACAACCATATGCATACACTGTCGCACACACGCAAACATTTTACACGTAAAAAGTAATTCGCTTTTTTCAAAAGCATTCGAAAAAACTATTGCATGCGGCGTAGTGCCATGCAAACAAACAAAGAACATATAATATTTTGTGGGCAAATTCTCCTTAACTAAGCCATTAGGTTGTCCCGTTTTGGCTAGTTGGTTTCAATCACGTTAAACCTGATGCATCTCCGGATTCGGACTCAGAAGGCTGTCGGCGATCGATACTGGCCTGGCAGTCTAGTCTGAGCATACAGAGGCATGGTAGCAATTTCGATTTAAGCTAAGCACCTCCATCTTATCTGTCTTCAGTATTCTGTTCTTTTAGGGGACCTATGAAAACTTCTATGAACTAAGATTTCGTATGTTATGTAGGAATACTATCTTTCAAATTTCGTTTGGGTGTGATAGCCACATAAACGTTTCTCAAATATCATTTTCAAATTAAAAAGACATGATTAAATACGTTGGTGAATATACACAGGTAGATATGCATATATACCATGACATTCGCATATTTTTCTGAGTTGTTGAAAACTTTTGAAAAATATCATCTCCATCTTTTAAGACAACTTCGAAACTGGAAAGGATTTTTATAAATATGACCCCAGACCTCTTGCTTGAGGCAAGTGTCTTCCAGCACAAGGGAAAGAGGTGTTTTATGACGTCCATTTCTCTTGTGACCCCCGCAAGGCTTCGTGGTGCAACCATGACTCTGCCTCTCTCCTGAGGGTAACTAAATTACGCTCACCAACTTGGAGGGTGTAAAGTTTTTGCACCATCGCATACAAAACTGTACCCAACTTCCACCAAGTCACACTTATAAGTTCCCGTAAACTGACGGCTGCAGATTGGGCACTGCCTACTAATACTAGACGATTTCATTTAGCTCATATTGGACAAAGTGAGGTATCCATCTCGAGGTTCAATTTGGTCCTAAGTCTACCCCCCGATCACCTGAATGAAATCTACTGGCACTGGCAATTTTCGTGTGAGGGGACGAGGATGGAAGGTCATCATGTAAATGAAGAGATGAGGGTAAACCAGCTTCGGTTCTTGGGCCATGGTGTGGATATGCGGTGCTATGCTGTATTGCTTCCAACCCAGACATTTGGGGGGTTGGGTGGGGGTTGGAGATGCCTCTTCATTCAAAAGGAGAAAAGATAAAAGGAAAATAATTTAGTTGGGTGATAGATGATGCGACATTGGCTGGCTACCTCCCTCACAAGTGGGAAGAAGATTTTTGATATCCAGACAGAAAGATACATTTACAATAATCTGAAAATGTATACCGAGAAGTGCAACGAAACATGGGTCAATATGAATCGTGTGATGAATATGCTGAACAAATCCAACTGTCCTCTCAATGAACTCTTATAGAATCTATATTGACCATTTCGATGAAAAAAGTGATTATAATATTCATTCATGTCGCTAAATGATTTTGTTTAGTAAAGGGAATCCTTCAGGTATAGCAAGGCTCTAAAATATTTGAACTGACCATTTTCCTGATAATTATTGCCAAGATCTTATTTTCCGCTGTATATGTATATGTATATGTATATGTATA
>NC_134806.1:24012493-24017493 GCF_046742065.1 Oratosquilla oratoria
CTGTTATGGAGCCATTAGTGAATAGCGATGTTACATCGTAACTGATTAATCTCTTTTGTGAAAAGTCTACGCTGTTGAATTTCTCGATTAAGTCTGTGGATTTTTGGAGGTGCGTACCACTGATGTTACTAAGGGCGGACGATCGTGGTTTGGCTAGAATTTTAGCTAATCTATGTGGGGCGCTTCCAATGCCTGAAGTAATGGGTCTAAGAGGTGACATGGAAAGGCTTACATTAATGTGTGGGCCGCCGACCTGACCCGAGCTGATCTTCACAGAGGATGGGGAGGGGGAGTCGGGGAATTGGGCAATGGAAGAGATGGACACAATTTCACTATTGGTAGAATTAGTTCTCACATGTCTTGAAGAGCTATTGAATAAGGGAATGGCCGTTACCATATTAGACTTTATATTAATGGAAGAAGCCCATCCCCTTATATACATAGCTTCTAACATTTTTTATTCTTTAATATCATTACACTTGGTAACTACTTCAGTGTTACTAACAATGGTTACTCCATCAAGAGTAGACTGGTGTTCGTACTGAAAATAATTTTTGAATGATCCCTGTTGTAGATAAAGCATTGGGCGGCGACTGAGACTGCATGTCGTAAACCCAATGTATGCACACTTGTGGTGTGCGCACTCTCCAAATTTACAGTTAAATCTATACACAACATTAGTTTTTGACAAAGTATCAGACTTACCGGACAAATTATTCTTCACCACTAAGGAGCAAGTGCGAGGGTTCTTATAGAAAATCACCATACGTAAGACATGGCTGTCATCCACTGGTTTGCAAATTCTGAAGACGATGTCTTTAATACGTTTTTCATTTTCCCGGTACAAACTACCATAAATATTTAGGTAGAAAACTATGATTTCGATTTTCTTACATGAAAAGTATTCAGAGGCACTACGGCATAACAAGTATTTAGTTGTTTGATCAAAGTTTGTGTTAGAGTAACCATTGTAAACTAACATCTGACGTAAGTGCTGGAATTCGACATGCAGCAGATGAAAGAAGAGCAAACCTTAATTGCCCGCCTCACGTATGCCTTGATTAACCCTCTCTTGTAATCTTGTGTGCATTCACCCTCACCATTCATGCACTTACCCGCGTTGGTGGGTTTGCGTTAAATGGAGGTAATAAAAAATATGAAGATCCGCCTACCATTACAACGAGGAATGGGAGTCTGTTATTCTTATTCAACTCCACAGTGAACTTTAATCCTGAAATAACCTGAAGGCTAGATCTGAGTTCCTCGAGTAACTGTAGGTTGCCTACACACACAAAAATACCATCAACATACTTGCGATACAAAATAGGTTTGGTATGAAGGTTTTTTTTATAACTTCTCCTTCAACATGGGCCATGAAAGCCTGGGCAAAGGGAACCCCTAAGGATGATCCCATTGCAACCCCATCTTTTTGAACATACAAGTTACCCGATGGACATCTGAAAGGGGCCTCAGATGTACAAGCCAGGAGCATATCTTTCAAGATGTTCTCGGGCAGTTTGGGGGGATCGCTTACGTATGTCCAAGTAGACCTACGTTTACTTCATAAATGTCACTCCCCTACTCGGTCGTGATTAATGTATCACTTAATTGCTGAAGTCAGTATTTGATGAGGGGAGTTGACAGCTTCAACAATATTTGTCTTGTTGTTATACAAATGAAAGGTTTAAGCATAGGTTATATTATTAAATGGTTGGTTCTATTATGTGGTTATTTCTTGCGATTTAATTTGTGTTCGTTTTTTTTGGGGGGGTATGGTAAATGTGTGCGTTAGAGATGAGTTTCTGGCTACTTAGCTATTATCAAGCACTGATCATGTGATGCATGGTCGCCTAAGGGCATTGATGTATGTTTGTTCGTATCTGTGTTATGATGAAGTTTTCCATGGGTGATATTACAATATGCAAGGTCACATAATACCTCTCTCCCCGCTAGAAGTCTAAAAGGAGTCCACCGCTTCAATAGAACCATCAGCTGCGATTCCTGTTGGGAATGTACTCATATCAAGTGATGTGGAATTTCTCTCGAAACCTACAATGCCACCGTAGTGAACGAGGACATTCTCCATTTCATTTGCAATGGTTGTACACTCAAATAACTACTAGGCTCCCCCACGTCCGATGGTGAGGATGACCCTATACCTGTTAACCCTGATCACTGTGCACTACCTGAGTCAGCACCCGAGGATGACTTCAACTGCTTCAACAAGCGAGGCCTCCACTTCGTGCACTTGAACGCTAGAAGACGTCTACCAAAGATAGACGAGTTCCATCTACTAGCGCGGTGCACCAGGGCAGCAGTCATCGGTTTAACCAAAACCTGGCTAGACAGTTCCATCACAGACTCTGAAATTGCGATACTGGGTTATAGTGTTGTGCATAATGATAGAAAAAGGGCTGATGGAGGGGTATGTACTTTCATTTGCAATGATATAGCATTCAACCCCCGTACAGACCTTATTAGTAACGAGTGCCTCGAAGCTGTGTACATAGAAATATTGTTACATAAGTCGCATCCCATCTTATGTGGGGTCTGTTACAGACCACCGAAACAGGTGTCTTTCTATAGCACCCATTTCAACCAAGTCAATATGCATGGCCAATAGATTATTATCCTAGGTGAATTTGATACGAATCTGGTGAGTACAAACAATATTCTTGTTAAGGCAATGTGGGACTTGCTAAAATATCATGGCCTGATACAACTGATTGACAAGCCTACCAGAATAAAGGCACTTCTAGGTCCATTATAGATCTTATCCTGGTATCCGATTGCAATAAGATAACACAGGCTGGTGTTTGTGATTATGTGCAAGAGGCTAGTAGATAAAGGTAGACAAATAAGGTAGATAGAAGGGTAGGTGGCGAGAATTTCATTTTTTTGAGTTGGATGTTTGGTATACAACAATCTAGGCAAAGGCGCTGCATAATCTCGCTTCTCGTCTAAAGTTTACAAACAATCTCTATGGACCCGATTTCGTTGTTTTATTATGCTGATGTAACAGTATGTAAACTAAACCAGTGATGCATTGATTTCGAGATTGCTTGAGTAAGCAGTATTGCTTAAGGCGTTTGTAACAGTCTTTCTGATTGGAGAAAGGGTGGGGGAGGAAAAAATTAAATTGGTTCATAGGAGTAAAGTCACGCCCTTAGGGGAGGCACTTAGATGTAAGAGTAAAGAGCATGGGACTAAAGAGATCATAACGTCAATGCAAACTGACCTAGTGGTTAGATTAAGACAATAACGTTGTAGAAGAATTGGTGAAGAAAATCAAGAAAATTTACAACAGTTTAATTCCCCTCTATTGAACAGAGTAATGGAACTTGACTAAGATGGTTGTGTGTGTGTGTGTGTGTGTGTGTGTGTGTGTGTGTGTGTGTGTGTGTGTGTGTGTGTGTGTGTGTGTGTGTGTGTGTGTGTGTGTGTGTGTGTGTGTGTGTGTGTGTGTGTGTGTGTGTGTGTGTGTGTGTGTGTGTGTGTGTGTGTGTGTGTGTGTGTGTGTGTGTGTGTGAGTGTGTGTGTGTGTTTTTGTGTGTGTGTGTGTGTGTGTGTGTGTGTGTGTGTGTGCGTGTGTGTATGTGCGTGTGTATGTGCGTGTGTATGTGTTTGTGCGTGAATGTATGTGTGTGTTTGTTTGTTTGTGTGTGGTGATTCACCATGGTTTTGGATTACGTGTTGGACTCGTGATCGACAGGTATTGCCCTATTAGAAGAGAGCTTAGAGCTCATATACAGTGTGATCGATTTTTAGGTAATGATGTGACTTTACACGCACATACACCCCCAACTTTCGCCCACGAGGATTGGAGTAACGACTCACAGCGCAGCAATACTAAAATACGCACACGTGATTGCGTGAAAATGAGAAAAGAAAAGGTCGAGGTGTAGAAAGCAACCTCAAGGGATTGTTATTCAAATGCCTGCTTGAGCTCAAGTGATGACGTCAGTTATTGTTCCCGCCCCACTGATATTCCGAGGTTAGCTTACAAGGATGCGGAAAGCGGGGCTGTGTCATCCTCAGACACCAAGTGAGCATTCAACTATAACATTATAAGGTCTGCACTTGGCTGTTTTAATTGTTTTACACACATGGGGATTTACTGTATGTCAGTGCGATATTGTACATTTGGACAGAACTCCGGATAGAACCCAACAACTGTATTTCCTCGACCTTTTTATATAAGGAGAACTGAAAACCGTCGAGTGGTTCCACTTCCCACTACTACGATCCGGGTTCAGAGAAACAGTCCCATATTAATGTAATACTAATCCAACGTTTCTTCCTAGAGAGATCAAATGGAGGAGGCAAGAACCATTGGCAACCACTACAAATCTGCAAGTCCCCAGTAAGTGTTATTACATATTCATTTCCTTACCTTTTTCATATATTCCTTATCTATTTAGTTGATTATCTTTTCACTCATTAATCAACCTATCTATTCATATATGCTTTAGCATTTGAGGTGATGTTAATCCCTTCAAGGATACGACGTATTCTATAGATTCTTATTCTGCTAAGCACGAGCTATCTTATTTGGATGAGGAGACAAACTTCGCTTGTAGAAGGTTTTTATGTATCAAGAACTCCTTACAGTCCAGAGTTCATCCCCACATTTGCGTAAAAATGTTTGCCCTTAACAAAATCCACTAAATACGTCAGTGTTGACAACTTTTATTTTATGTGGCGCTGTTCTCATTGTCAATGCCGCCAGGCTATTTTATTTATCCTCATGTCACATACTTAGTTGCGAAGAGTAAACAGTTTGTCCCAAATAATCTCGTCCCAAGTGAATTTTTTTTTTTTTATTCTGTCTGCTACTTAATTATTTCAATCATCTCAGTTGCTCCTCTCTTAGGGACGGAGAGGTTATAAAGGTTAATGTATAAGTACGGAAGGTGTTAAGTTATCATGAATCGTGAATGTAAAACAGGATAAGCTCTGCATTAGAAGCTCTTCCCATTGAAATATGTCTAATAAGCACA